>NC_089743.1:85364970-85377470 GCF_040412425.1 Macrobrachium rosenbergii | reverse complement strand
TTGTAGCGTACTGTGTTGCAGTATGTTAATTGGTGAGGTCTTGTATCTTTTTATGGAGTCGTGCCTTTTTCCAGCCCACGCCCAAAGGAAGCAAGAGAAAGGAAAAGGAAGGAAGGGGAGTCGGATTTCACCGCGAAAGGAAGAAAATTTTATAGCACCAGGCAAGAAAAACAGGGCCAGGGAGAGAATTCTAAAATTTGAGTTTATGAATTATGAAAATTAGACTATAAAGCCTAGCACTGGGCCACTTTCAGCCATTCGACACTTAAGACGGTGAAAAACTAGGGTTGGAGTGATTGAACAGCAAATTGGAAGACAGGAAGTAGATATGGAAGTAATTATAAAGGCTAAAAAGTGGGTCCAGATAAAGGCTGAAGGGAGAAAGCAAACAACTTTTAGTAATGCCTACAGTTCACCACGTGAGGTACACTGATGGCACCACCATCGCCCTACCAGGTTCTAAAACCTAGGACTAGAAGGAAAACAGCTTTGGCTGAACCGTGCAGCCCAAGAGAATTATTGATTTCCATAGAGTAAGCTTGAGAAGAAATTATCTGATTGAATACCACTGGAAACAAGATGTTCAGAGACAACAAGCCTCCTCCAAGAGTCTGCAGTGCATCCAACAATACGTCCCTTTTCACTTCAAGTAACATTCCTATCTCTCCCAAAATACAGTCAATTGTTGCCAGTCACGATTCCTACCTCTGGTCAAACTTTCGTTAAAATTCACGCGTAGCATTCTGCGTAATCCTTCTAACAAAAAGAGAAAGAAACAAATAAAACGATAAGTAAATTAACTTCGTTGGCGGAGATAAAGAGGAGAAGACGCCATCTTGCAGACGAAAGGAGAAAGAGAATTGAGAGAAGAGGCGAAAGTAGGATCATTGGCCAAACAAATTGCCTTAGATTCAACCCTATCGAGGAGAGAGAAACGATAAGTATCCCAAGTGAGAGACCAACATTTCTGAAAGGGTAAGAAAAAAATATTAAAAAAAAACTACTTGAGATGGAGAAATGAATTCACGGCAGTAAAAACTACTTGTTTTTCCTTTGGAAATTTCCTCAATGCCAGAACATAAAGTTTTGTAGACGGTGAAAAAATATATATATTAGATTTGTTCATATCCTGAATAAGTTTGCTCTGATAAAAGGAACATCAGAAAGAAGTTCGGAATTGAATTTGAGATCATCTAGAAAGAACAATATTCCCGTCTTTACAATTCGTGTCTTATTTTATGCTGATTATGAAGTTTTTCTTAATGCTTTTTTTTTCATTCTCTTTCTTACTTTTATATTGAATTTGCATTACATTACCTTTCACCTTACATCTGTTTCCTTAATTTTATTCACATTTTTGTATTGGTTTAACAATTTCAGCCACTCTTTTTACCTCTTGTCATTCACTATTTTATTACTTATCAATATATTGTCTATAAAACTTTGAAACATTTCTGACAATGAAGCGAGCCATAATAAAATTACCATTTAGACCTTCTCTCTCTCTCTCTCTCTCTCTCTCTCTCTCTCTCTCTCTCTCTCTCTCTCAATTTAAAACATTTCAAAGCATTAATAAAAGAAGTGGAAATTCATGAATGACTTCATAGGGAAACTGTGATACAGAAGTGACCTAGAAATTAAATGACGTTATCGACTTATGCCGAAAAAATGTTCTTTTTAATATTTTGTTTTCTCTATATGATAGAGATTTGATTAAATATGATCTAAGGATTTTGCAATCATTCCGTTATTGCCCAGAAAGGGTGAAATTATCATTTTTAATTTTCAGTTTCTCTGCAGAATTCTAAAGCCCTCTTGGTAATTAATCTTAGCTCTTTCATACCTATAATTATAAAATTGAAAGGTGGACGATAATTTGCAGATATGTATAAATATTACCAGAGGCATGTATATGGAGAGTGATGTCTATAAAATCTATAAACGTGCAATGCACATATATATGTGTAAAAACATTAAAGTAAAATACTGACGCACTTTTAAGCTTCAACCCCTCTTAGAAACTAATATTACTTATTTATGCTTGCAATTATATAGTTACATGGTATATGATAATTTACAAAAGTGTGTAAGTATTAGTAGAGGTGTATATATATGAAGTGAAGTCTGCAAACGTGCTTTCCACATATATATGTAAAAACATTTATTAATGTAAAATATAAACTTACAGTTAACAATTACTTTTTACTAGCCGTATATTTACGTATTAGTCGGTGACAGCAATCATATACATCGTGTTTATTCTGACGGAAACTTTTTTCATTCAGGATTTTATTACCTAATGACATTATATTTTTGGCGCTGATTACCACGGTAATTTTGACGTCGGGTTTTTTTTTTTACACCGATTTGTATTATTTTGTTATTATTTATGCTTTCTTGTTATTCTGTAATTCCACCTGACATTCCGTGTTGTCGATTCAGGCTGTCGATGTCAAATCTTGTCAAAGGGTTGATATTGGATATATAATTAAATCATTATCGAGTGAAACCATTTCCCCGAATTTGAAGTGTTGGGTTATGACTTCTTCTCTCTCTCTCTCTCTCTCTCTCTCTCTCTCTCTCTCTCTCTCTCTCTCTCTCTCTCTGTGTTTCTTGCTTTTTTTTCTTGATCTCTCTTTAGAAGAATCAATAAAAAAACATTCTTACCAGAATCTTTATAAACATCCTTACCAGAACCTTTATTTATCTAATGTATCGAACCGTCCCCTAATGCCCTAAAAGTAACAAACTTAAAATCTACGAAAAACAAAAAACTTGGAAAAAATATCTTTCACACCTTTTAATGATATGCACCGGGTAATCGCAAAGATAAAAAACTAAACAATTAAGTAAAGTCTCCGAGATCCTGAGAGAGAGGTGTATTAAAAAGTTTAATAAACTCATTTATCATCTGAACTGAACGGTAAAAATTAAGTCGCAAAACTGATCTAGCTAAGAATTTAACAAATTCCTTAGTGTCTTTAAAGAAAGAAGTCATTTTAAAAGTATCGAAAAACTTAAAGTTTGTATCCGATTATCCCACAAGCGCTCGAAAAACAAAAAGTCACGGGGCCACAGGGACCAAAAATTCGGATTGTAAGAGAATTCATTCAAAAAGGATCGAACACCTCATTTGCCATCTATTTCGGATCGTCGTCCTCTCGCGAAAACAGAATTAGCCGCGCAGGGACTAGAACCCGAATGAACTTTCCAGGTCATGGCTAAAAGCGCAAGACCAAGAAGAAAGAATGGAATGGACTCACATAAAAATGCAAAAAAAAAAAAAATGCAAAAAAAAGAAAAGAAAACAAAAGAAGTGACACCCAACAAAACCGGAAGGTTGGCCTAAACACCCAAGCAGTAAGGCCACGAGCCCCGCTCCCATTCTTAATGTATACCTGAACCGTGCCAGCAACGGTTAAAGCTGACGTGCTTGAACACCCCCCCCCCATCGCCCCCTTCCCCATCGCCCCCTTCCCCCATCGCCCCTTCCCCCATCGCCCCCTCCCCCATCGCCCCCTCCCCATCGTCCCTCCCCACCCCTCAGCATCCTCGGTACGGACGTCAAAACAAGAATGGTATCACAAAGGAAAAATTCCTGGCTAATCAAGTCAAGTTAACCCGGAATGGGCCCCGGCCTAGTAATCACTCTTTCCTTGAGAATTTCAGCTTTAGCGAAGAGAGGAATTTTATTTTCTTTTTTAATATGAAATGGATTGTCTGGAGGCTTGAGTAATTGCTTATTAAAAAAAATAGATTAGGTGTGTTTTTGGTGGGATTGGATTTATGAATGGTTGCAGGCGGCGTTTTTCTATATTGTCTGTTGGCTGTGTGCAGGAATGTTTGTGCAAATATACATGCGCACAATCACACCCACATGCACACATACATACATACATACATACATACATACATACATACATACATACATACATACATACATACATATATATATATATATATATATATATATATATATGTATGTATATATATATATGTGTTTGTGTGTATGGGTGTGACTGTGCGCATGTATATTTGCGCAAACATTCCTGTGTATAGCCAACAGACAATATACAAAAAAACGTTTGCAATAATTCATAAATCCAGTCTCACCAAAAATACACAGAGAATCGATTAATCTATTTTTTTAATATATATATATTACTATAATATATATATATATATATATATATATATATATATATATATATATATATATATATATATAATATATATATATATATATATATATATAATATATATATATATAATATATATATATATATATATATATATAAACAAAATTCTCTCTTTTTTGTGTGATAAATGTCATAATTATTTATTTATTTTTAATATACATATATACACATATATGTATACAGTATATATATATATATGTATATATATGTATGTATGTATGTATGTATGTATCTGTATCTCCCCTGTAATTAACTAGTCGCGGTTAATTTTGAAGGGAATTCGAATAAAGATTATTCGACTTCCCATCAAAATTAATCTGATGAGTACATCTGCGTTCATTTTTTCTCCAGTGGCTCAAGTTAATTATAATCTTTTTTTTTTATATTACTCAAGTTACCATATTCTTTATTGTTATGGATATTACGAATGTTGTTATAATCCTTATTGTTATAAAATTTAGTGGTTTGAATCACGTGATTTTCAATATGAGTGATGTTTTCATAATTGCTGTTATTGTTGCAAGTGAACCACACCGTTAAAAATTACAATAATTTAAAAAGAGGGTTGAGACGGAAAGTCCCGCCCCTTCGGACGTAACGTAATGTCTTGCAGCTATGACTAAGGTACCTTCATTCTGCCGATTATAAAGGGGCCATGGATGACAGAGCCTATCCCGGGCTGGACGACGCTAAAACTAAACGGGAAGTTTATTTATTACTGTAATTCTATTACACACAAAAATGAAATATGTAGATACACGTTGGGTTTTACTATAATGAGATTATTATCAGTAGGCTAATGGAAGTTCCAAGGTTTAGGGAGACCACTGATTCCCATTATTAGAATCTCACAAGCATTGTCCGACGAATTTGTACTCGATTAAACGATGAAATAGGAGCAAGGTAATGATAAAGAAGTTGGACAGCTAAGCGAAAGGAAACGACACTGAAAAACAGTAAGCGAAGCGACTGAAGAATCGAGAAAATTTTAAAATCCAATTCAATAGGACTTCCCCCATCCCTGCTTCCCCTGGGACCCCGAAGGGGATAGTGACTCGTGACATTTGTTAAGCTTTTGAAAAGGGCTTTAGTGTAATGCTTTAATGGCCAAACTTCGTCGTCGTCTTTGCCTCTTTTTTTTTGGGGGGGGATGGGTGGGGAAAAATGGCCAACGTTATCCGATCGCCTTTCTAAATGGCAATACAAAAAACCACTTTCTTTCCGCAAGTTCCGATTCTCTCTCAACCCTTTTCTTCTTCTCCTTAAAGATATGCAAACAATCTTAGTTCAGGACACTTAATTGCTGACGTTTTTTGACTCTCAATAATGGTTTATTTCCAGATTCTTTTGCTTCTGGAAGTGACTCGCTACCGACAAAGTTGTATAACTTTCTGTTGGCAAAACATAAAAAAGAAAAGAAGACTTGTAGGACTAAAAGCTTTCCCCAGGATAAATTTCCTTTATGTTTTGTCTGGCTTGTTTTTTTTCAGATCTTATCATATTTCTTGGGATTGTTGTTATTTATATGTAGATAGAATAAGACCTTTTTTTTTACAAAGACCATATAAATTTAACCAAGGCTGTCTCTGAAAATTTGACGGTTTACCAAATGCTGGAGTTTTTTCGCACCTCCGAGACTTCAGTTTGGGTGGATTTGTCCAATAATCAGTGGAAAACTAATCCATATTTAGTGCCATTTTACTTCCCTTGCTGGAGAAGTTTAACAAACTTCTGTTGATGAAAAACTTCTAACATTCTCATGAGAAGTTTAAAAAATCAAGTCTTTCCGAACAGAAATTTCCAAACTTCTGTTGATGATAAACTTCTAACATTCTCATGAGTAGATCAGAAATTTCGATTCAAGGATTTAAAACCGCACCTCATCAAAATAAATAAGTAAAATCTAAAAATGATCTTAGATAAATCAGGAAAACAATAGCCACTAAGTAAATGAATAAAAAAAAATAAATAATCGTAAGTAAATCAGGAAAATAAGAGGCAATTTCTCTCAAAATATATCATAATTACATGTTGAAAACTTGTCGCGTCCATATCACAAGCAGGTTGAAAACAAGTGAACAAACGTTTGGCAGGATAATCGTGAGAGGTGACTGGCTAGGACTACCAATAGGTCGTTGACTTGTATTCAACCTGTTTATGACATGAATGCTATAAGTTGTCTATTATTGTGTGGTTGTACCCATAGTTATAGCTCCATGGGCTCCTTATGAGTGGCATAAATGTTATGGATGTTAGTTAGGCCAGTCGCTTCTTGATTATGATTCATTAAACTCCCGGAGGCTGCGAGAGCGAGAATGTGGACTCGGATAATTGCATATTTATTGGGAGGTTCCCTATTGGCTTCTGTGGTTGAGCTGTTAACAATCAACTCAGATATGTGCATGACCACACACACAAATATGTGCAGACACACATATGTATATATATGTATGCATATATGTATGTATGTATATATATATACATACATACATACACAATATTATGTATATATATATATATATATATATATATATATATATATAATATATTTATGTATGTATATATACACATGCACATACATATATACACCAAGAAAATAAGTAATGCGATAAAAAGACGTTCGTTCAACAGATTGTTCTGCCAAGATTAAAGACGAAAGATTCGACGGTGAAAAGCAAGAATAACTAACATACGTTCACCAACAGAAAAAAAGCAAAAAAAAAAAAAAGTCTCCTGAAGATTTTGTCCTGCTCTTTTCGAGAAAGTCAGATGTTGCTTAAGGGAACATTGAGCAAAGCAATGTAAAGGAAAGCAATAAATAAATAAATAAATAAATAAATAAAAAAATAAATAAATAAATAAATATATATATATATATAATGTGTGTGTATGCACATATTTGTATGTGTGGTTTATGCACATATCTCAGCGATTGTTTCCAGCTCAACCACAAAAGCCAATAGGGAACCTCGTAACAAATATGCAAATATCCCGAGTCCACATTCTCCCTCTCGCAGCCTCTGGGAGTTTAATAAATCATAATTAACAAGCGACTGGCCTAACATCCATAACCTTCATCCTCCCCCCTCCTGAAGATGAAACGCCTCCTCCCCAGCTATAGAATGAGAGGTCTAGACGCCTCCCCTTAGGTCTGTTTACACTCCTTATTTTCCTTTGATAGCCGTAACTAAATGGGGGATTTGAGAGTGTGTTACCTCCGCACACTGCTTCTCTTTTATTTGTTCGTTGCGTAATCCTGTGATGGACACGTTTGCCCTGGGGACCTGTGGGATAATCCGATTCTTGGTTTGTCGAGTTTTTACCATTTTCAGACTTCAGTGAAGATACACTGTGGTTCCAGCCTTTACAGAAAAGGTGGTTAAACCAAGCTCTTTAAAATAGTGAGCTATTAATTTTCCCTTGCTCTTTAAAATAGTGGGCTATTACTTTTCCTTGCTCTTTAAAATAGTGAGCTATTAATTTTCCTTGCTCTTTAAAATAGCGGGCTATTACTTTTCCTTGCTCTTTAAAATAGTGAGCTGTTACTTTCCTTCACTCTTTAAAGTAGTGAGCTATTACTTTCCTTTACTCTTTAAAGTAGTGAGCTATTACTTTCTTTTACTCTTTAAAATAGTGAGCTATTACTTTCCTTTACTCTTTAAAATAGTGAGCTATTGCTTTCCTTTACTCTTTAAAATGGTGAGCTATTACTTTCCTTTGCTCTTTAAAACAGTGAGCTATTACTTTCCTTTGCTCTTTAAAATAGTGAGCTATTATTTTCCTTTGCTCTTTAAAATAGTGAGTTGTTACTTCCCTTTACTCTTTAAAATAGTTGGCTGTTCCTTTCCTTTGTTCTTTAGAGTAGTGAGCTACTACTTTCCTTTGCTCTTTAAAATAGAGAGCTACTACTTTACTCTTTAAAGTAGTGAGCTATTACTTTCCTTTACTCTTTAAAACAGTGAGGTATTACTTTTCTTTACTCTTTAAAATAGAGAGCTATTACTTTCTTGTACTCTTTAAATAGTGAGCTATTACTTTCCTTTGCTCTTTAAAATAGAGAAACTCTCTAAAATAGTGAGCTATTACTTTACTCTTTAAAGTAGTGAGCTATTACTTTCCTTTACTCTTTAAAATATTAACTATAACTTTCCTTTGCTCTTTAAAATAGAGCTACTACTTTTCTTTACTCTTTAAAATAGTGAGCAATTACTTTCCTTTACTCTTTAAAATAGTGAGCTATTGCTTTCCATACGTTATTTTGCTCACTGTTCCTTTACGCAACATCTGACTGTCTCAAAAGCTTGAAAATATAATCTCGTTTTCAAGCCACCTGTATGAAAAGAGCAAGACAAAATCCTCAGAAGACTTTTATACCTTTTATGAATGTATGTTAGTTATTTTTACTTTCATTGTCGAATGTTTCGTCTTTAATCTTGGCAAAACATTCTGTTAAACGAACGTCTTGTTTATCACATTACCTATTTCCTTGGTGCATTTCTTAGTTTTTTTTTTTTTCCCCTACCACTTTTGTTTAGCCATACGCTATTGTATTACTTAATTCTTTTCTTCCTGCTTATACATACATTTACATATACATATATATGTATATATACATGTACATCATACGTATATACATTATACATATATAAATGTATATATACGTATACACTATACGTATACATTATACGAACAAAGGTACAGCCACGAAGGAAAGTGAAACAACGGATATGCTAAGCACTTTCGTCTTACTACAAGACTGGTCGCAGCTGTGACCAAGTCTTGGTAACAAACAAAATATTTAACTTGTCAGTTGTTTCAGCTCTCGCTAAATGGCCAAAACTCCTAAGTGGCTGAAACATTCGTGTAATCCTCCCGTTTTTAACTTTTTGTGATTTAAAATCAAACATATATATATATATATATATATATATATATATATATATATATATATATATACATAAATATATATATATATATATATATATATATATATATATATATATATATATATATATATATATATATATAAACTTTCATCCTTCTTCAGTAAGTATTGAGAATGTAGGTTGTTAGTCCCAACCCTTTTTTCTCGACCCCAGCAGAAACTGGTATCCATTCAAAGCTGGGTGGATTCCCAAGCAATTGTCTGGGACCGAACTAAATCCCAATTGTCGTCAGGTGAGCAATGATCTTCAGACAAGGTCCTTATTTCCCTATCCCTTGGTTACAGGGATGGTGGAGGTGTGTCTCAGTAGAATTTAGGGAAACTGAGAGAGGTTTAAAATCTGGACCTCGTAGTGGAATTCTCCCAACCTACCATTAATTAAGGTACCATATAAATGGTGAATCCCAAGCATGGTGAAGAAAGATGCGGTGCTAGCAATAAATATACTGTATGGGATTAGAGCAGATCTAGAATATGCATGGTTGAATCATCATAAAATATGTATATATGTATTAGTATGTATCTTTATTTATATATAGTTTCTTAACCATATATCATTTTCCTCTTAGTTAGTGTGGCTTCAGATGGGTGTTATTTGATCAAACAAACACCCATCTGAAGCCACACTGGGTAAAAAAAATTATATATGGTTAACAAACTATATCAAAATAAAGATCCATACTATATAAAAATAAAGATCCATACATATATACATATTTTATGATGATTCAACCGTGCATTTTCTGGGTCTGCTCTCCCATAAAGTATTTTTATTGTTTGATCAAACTGCCACTTCAACTCTCATCCCCTTACAATTAAGGCTTTCAGGCGACATCATCCTTTTCTTGGAAAGAGTACATTATTCACGTTTGTCAATTTGCTCTTAGATTGTGAGACAGTTTGTTTAGATAACATTTGTTCTTACATTTTGGAAATTATCTTCACTTCTCTTCTGGGTAATATTTAATCTTATGAAAAATTTTATTTTTATTATTATTATTATTATTATTATTATTATTATTATTATTATTATTATTATTATTATTATTATTATTATTATTCTTTTTTTCTATCACAGTCATCTATTCGACTGGGTGGTTTTATAGTGTGGTTCCAGGGTTGCATCCTGCCTCCTTAGGGGGTCCATCACTTTTCTCACTAAATTACGCCGTTTCTAGTAGCACACTTTTTCTGCATGAGTCTGGGCACTTCGGCATCTAGTTTTCCAGATTCCTTTTCAGGGATCTTGGGATCGTGCCTAGTGTTCCAATGATTATGGGTACAATTGCACTAGCATACTCATATCCCTTCTTATTTGGGTTTTCAGGTCTTGATACTTATCAATTTTTTTCTCTTTTCTTTCTCATCTAATCTGGTGTCCATGGTATTACCACATCAATGAGTGATACTTTCTTCTTGATTTTGTCAATCAACGTCACGTCTGGTCTATTGGCACGTATCACCCTATGCGTGCCAATAGACCATTATTATATTATTATTATTATTATTATTATTATTATTATTATTATTGTATTATTATTATCGCGCAACAACTTCTCGCTGCTGGAAGAAGGGCGTTGGGTCAGGTATGATACAATGTAACATACGCTACCGGGGTCTAAGCGATGTCAGGCAGGGCAGCCGATCGGACCACAGGTCTACCCCAAAGCCAAATCAAAAAGTCCTTCAAAGAAGGCATCGTGCTTACCATACAAAAATGGGAAAAAGCACGTTAAAGAAAGTGATTATTATTATTATTATTATTATTATTATTATTATTATTATTATTATTATTGTTGAAACTGATTCCGCAGTAAAACAAATTTGCAAAGGTGCAAAGAAACGATAAGTAACAGATTAAAATAGAGAGACAGAAAGCCCACAAGTCTTTCAATATTCGCTATATCTCAACTGCAAGGTTTTTGTCTTTTAGACAGTCTTCGCCATTATTCTGTTCAGTCGAAGCAGAGTTTCCCTTGGACGATTTTGTAACACCTGTTACCCCACCACGTCACTTGTTTACTCTGAGGAGATCAGCAATCCATGCATCTCTTCAGCAAATCTTCCTAACTGTTCTCCTCTGGGAAAGATCAGTTCTTCCATTTTGCTTAAGTTTAGTAGTTTGATTTTTTTTTTCTTTCTTGCGTACATCCCTTATTTATGTAAATGAGGGACTTAAACAAGAAAGAACAAAATTAAATGAATTTCAGATTACAAAAGAATTTTATGTCGCAAATGTAAATTTAATGTGAATGACAATTACCAAAAGATTTCGTCACTTATGACACAACATTTTATTATATATATTCAAACGAACCTTTTCTTGATTCTAGGGAATAATACTAAAATCGTTGTGATTATGTAAACATCACATTGTTTTCATAACTCATTTTCATTGCTAGAGTAAATACAAAAATAATATGACATACGATGAAATTTTCAGCACAAATATGCATCATATCTCTTGAACACCACGAAATAGATTAATTCGTTGTGTACATAAAATACTGGAAAATCCTCTATCGGGCAACATTATACTGGTCGAGTAAGCGTTACCAATAAACAACCATTAAATGATTCCATTGTTTACCTAAAATCTCGTATGACCCTGTATCGAGTAACATTCTGTATTTATCCAGGAACCGTTGCCAATAAAGTATTAAATGATTTCGTTAGTTGCCTAAAATCTCGTATAATCCTGTTTCGGGTAACATTCTGGATTTGTCGAAGAAGTGTTGCCAGTAAATAAGTATTAGATAATTTCGTTTTTTCTGAAATTTCGTATGATCTTGTATCGGGTAACATTCTGTATTTGCCCAGGAAGCGTTACCAATGAAGTATTAAATGATTTCGTTATTTACCCAAAATCTCACATAACCCTGTATCGAGTATTATCTGCATATGTCGTGGGAGCGTTACCAATAAACATATATTGAATAATTTAATTACTTACTTAAAATCTCGTATAATCCTGTTTCGGGTAACAATCTGTATTTGTCGAAGAAGTATTACCAATAAAAAAAATAACAGATGACTTCGTTACTAACCTAAAATTTCGTTTAATCCTTTGCCGGGCAACGTTCTGTATTTGCCGAGGAAGTGTTACCAATAAAGAAGTTCCACGTATCTTCCAAACCAGACGCTAAACATCTTTGTTTATATAAACTTTGGAACGAACTTCTCTGGCGAGCTGGTTTCACAGCGTTTCTGCGGTAATGCGAAAAGGCCCTTTGAAGCATTCTCAGCCCGTCTCCTCGAGAATTTATGCGGGGAGGAAGGGAGGAGGAGGAAGAGGAGGAGGAGGAGGAGGAGGAGGAGGAGGAGGAGGAGGAGGACGAGAATATCTTCCATGATGC
>NC_089743.1:85337470-85362470 GCF_040412425.1 Macrobrachium rosenbergii | reverse complement strand
TCTTGGCTACCAGTCAAGAGGGCCGAGGTTCAAATCCTGTCACTCACTGATGGCTCGGATTGCGCCACTGCATAAATCCGGTAGCCAGTCAACCTAACAGTCCAAAAAAACCTGAGAAGTTCAGTAGGAGAACAGGTACCAGCTCTTGGGCTGGGAAGTTAAACAGTGGGCCTAGCGACACAATGGCCACGTTTCATAGGCATTGGTACCTGTCCCCCACAGGGTGTCGGCCTAAGAAACAGGAGATCAGCGCCTGCCCTATGAGCCTACAGAGGCCCAGGAGGACTTTAATTTTAACTTGTCAGATTATGAATCAAATCAGAACCTCTGTCATTTGGGGGAAGTCCTTGATGGCTGAGACACAGTTAATCATATTCTTAATGTTTATAGAAAAATTATTCAAGATTATTTTTTTATTAACATTATCAAACACTACTTATCTGATATAATTTCTGCATTTTTATTCATAGCCATGAATTATCGGCCATACTCTGATGACTTGTTTATTGATTAAGTGTTGTGCATACAAATATATCTATATATATATATATATATATATATATATATATATATATATATATATATATATATATATATATATATATATATATATATATACATACATATACATAAGTGCAGTGCTTGCAGAGAACTTGAAAACAAGAACGACCGAGGGACACATGTTTTCAAAGGAAATTGTTGGGCATCCCCTATATGCAAAGAATAACATTCATATATATACTAAGACACATAGAAACGTATCTAGTATACACAGCATATACACGTGAAAGATGAAACAGATGAATGCATGATGGGAAGAGGAAACTCTGGAAATATATATTTTTGAAGTGACAGAGAAGGAAGAAGGCGTTTCTGTAGGAAGAATGAAAATATACTAAAACATTTGTTATATATAGTCAAGTAAACAGTAATAACAGGCAAGTGGAGGAAAGATAGATAGCTACGGTTTGAGATGCCGAAATGGAAACGTAAGGATGAAGTTATTGGGTCCAAATTGAAACTTGCAGGTAAAGGGACATAAAAGGGAAGAATAAGATTGATAAATAGTGGAATAAAGAAATAAGAGATTTACTGTAGGATGAACTAGCTGCATATTTTGTAGCTGTAAGACAGTGGAAAATGGTATGCAGTCATGCAAGAGAAGAATGAAATATTCATGGCAAAACGTATGGAAAAGATGGATACAATTATTATGAACATAGAGGTACAATTCAGCTTGCGTTTTATGAAGAGAAAGAAATTGTGTAGAGAGAAATACTAACGAGCAAATTAATCCCTGGTTCGATAAATAATCTAAATTTGTGAGTTCCTCTAAAATTATGATTAGTAATGTAAAATTCAGGCAAAAAATATCATATTGGAAAGTAGCCAGTTGTTGAGTGGACAGCAAAGGAGATATTGCAGTAAGTGGTAATACTTTGCCTATAATACTTTTGTAATTGACCTGGATGTGGGAGTCTGATTGGAAGAAAGAGCAAGAGGAATCAATACTCCCTTGTCACAATTCATGGGGCCGAACATTACTTGGCAAAGCTGGGAAGGCGGGTGAATGGATCAAGTGTATTCATGAAACAGTTGTTTGAGAAGTCTGAGAGTCAAAGGAGAGAATTACACACGACGTGTGTGTTTCTTGAAAAAGCTTTAAATAGTATTGATTGAAATAAAATGTGGGCTGTGTTGAAGATGTAAGATGTAGAATTTGATCTGATTGAAGAGGGAAAATCTTCTGGGAGAGATAAGAAATTCTTATGATGGAAGCAAAAATTATTTCATGTAGAAATGACAGGCTTTCTAAATATGAGTCTAAGACATGGTTACATTGTCTCCAGGGTTGTTGTTTTTTAATGGGTGTAGTCTTGAAACCAATAAACAGAGATCAGAGATAATGGTACACTTTTTGGAGATGAGAAATTATTCTGAAACGGGCCATTTAGTGGCTGATGTTGATGGTGAAGAAGAGGACTGCAGAGACTTGTGGTAGAATTTGAACTCCTTTTTCAGCAGGGAGAGGTGAAAGGGAATGTCTCATCTTTCAAAATATAACTTAGCACTTTATTCACGCTAGGAAGAGCGATGGGTTATTTTAACAAATGGGTACATTTACCCAATTCCCCATTTACCTGCCTTTTCTTTATCATTATGAAACAAAATGTTTTGTTTGCCTCTTCATTGCTGAACAATAGCTCTAAAATTATTCATGTTTGTATCAATAAAAGTCTTGATCTAGGGCTGAAACCCTACGTAACCAGGATATGGGGACTTAATTAGTCGTGACTTCCAGCCATGTTTTCATTTCTAAATTTTCTATAACTATAAACAAAGATTGAGGTAGAGGTTTGCTTCTACCAAGCCAATTGTTTACTAACCAACCTATGGTTTGTTTGCTCTTATTCTGTTGGGTAAGTCAAGGTTACATCATCACAACAGTAACTCACAAGTAAACATTCCGTGGGTATATCAACCTTATAACATAACAACAGTAACTCACAAGTAAACATTCCTTGGGCATATCAACCTTACAACATCACAACAGTAACTCACAAGTAAACATTCCTTGGGTATATCAGCCTTACAACATCACAACAATAACTCACAAGTAAACATTACTTACAAGGAAAATGCTGACCATTGAATTGTAGTACTACTGTAACTTACTTTTTGTCAGGCACCCCGTATCATTGTATTTCCTAAATCTCTACGAATACCTTCCAAACCTTTACGCTTTCCTTATCCCAGTCATAATTTCAAACATCAACTTGGAACAAAGTCGTTCATGGACATTATGGTCCAGTGATGCATTCCGAAATCTGATTCATTTTGGCACATATAACCTTCAACATGAACGCTACCGCTGGACTAGTAAATTCAGCTTCACTCCTATCAGCGATTTCCACTGAGATTGATATTTGCTATGATGAAACGTGCCCTGGCCAGATTCCTGCTGAACTTCTGGCAATACATGGGTATTGGTGGAGCCATAAACTTTGTACCATGGACTTTCGTATCTTTGGCGTGATGTCTTTGGCGTAAGATATATTCGAGAATACTCTCGTCCATTTATTGCATTTTTGTTTTTACCTGTTTGGTTGTGTTTGCTGTTTCTTTGATGAATTACTCATAAAATTTTTTTACACATACATTATTTATTTCATTCTTCGTTGGCGTTTTAGTCTCGGAAACTTCCTTATCAAGTTTAGGAATTTCTAACTTGTTCCATAAGAAATCGTGTGCTTCATAATAGTTTATATTCACGCAACTGCAGTAGGCTAACACCTGTGAATGCAAATAAGGCAAGCTCGTTTCCTCTAAGAAGGAATACGAAAGCCAAATGTTCAGTAGAGAAACTACACAGTTTCGAAAAAGAAGTTATTGAGAAGGATAAACGTGGAATATTATTGCATTTTTTTTTATTATGATCAATTACGTTACGTTTCATTACAGCATCTTCCAGTTTTTAATTGCTCTAGCACAGTAGACTTATGCTTGCCCGGTTACACTTTCAGCTTATTTCTCTCTCAAACATTGCTGACACTTTCAGCTTATTTTTCTCACAAACATTGCTGACACTTTCAGCTTATTTCTCTTGCAAACATTGCTGACACTTTCAGCTTATTTCTCTTGCAAACATTGCTGACACTTTTCAGCTTATTTCTCTCGCAAACATTGCTGACACTTTCAGCTTATTTCTCTCGCAAACATTGCTGACACTTTCAGCTTATTTCTCTCGCAAACGTGCTGATACTTTTCAGCTTATTTCTCTATAAACATTACTTTGTACTTTCAGCTTATTTTCTCTCCAAGCATTGCTGACACTTTCAGCTTATTTATCTCACAAACATTGCTGACACTTTCAGCTTATTTATCTCACAAACATTGCTGACATTTTCAGCTCATTTCTCCCGCAAACATTGCTGACACGTTCAGCTTATTTCTCTCGCAAACATTGCTGACACTTTCAGCTTATTTCTCTCAAGCATTGCTGACACTTTCAGCTTATTTATCTCACAAACATTGCTGACACTTTCAGCTTATTTATCTCGCAAACATTGCTGACATTTTCAGCTCATTTCTCCCGCAAACATTGCTGACACGTTCAGCTTATTTCTCTCGCAAACATTGCTGACACTTTCAGCTTATTTCTCTCGCAAACATTGCCGACACTTTTCAGCTTATTTGTCTAGCAAACATTGCTGACACTTTCAGCTTATTTCTCTCGCAAACATTGCTGACACTTTTCAGCTTATTTCTCTCGCAAACATTGTTGACACTTTCAGCTTATTTATCTCGCAAACATTGCTGACACTTTCAGCTTATTTATCTCGCAAACATTGCTGGCACTTTCGGCTTATTTCTCTCGCAAACATTGCTGACACTTTCAGCTTATTTCTCTCGCAAGCATGACACTTTTCAGCTTATTTCTCTCTCAAACATTGCTGACACTTTTCAGCTTATTTCTCTCACAAACATTGCTGACACTTTTCAGCTTATTTCTCTCGCAAACATTGCTGACACTTTCAGCTTATTTCTCTCGCAAACATTGCTAGCACTTTTCAGCTTATTTCTCTCGCAAACATTGCTGACACTTTCAGCTTATTTATCTCGCAAACATTGCTGGCACTTTCGGCTTATTTCTCTCGCAAACATTGCTGACGACTTTCAGCTTATTTCTCTCTCAAACATTGCTGACACTTTCAGCTTATTTCTCTCGCAAACATTGCTGACACTTTCAGCTTATTTATCTCGCAAACATTGCTGACACTTTCAGCTTATTTATCTCGCAAACATTGCTGACACTTTTCAGCTTGTTTCTCTCGCAAACATTGCTGACACTTTCAGCTTATTTCTCTCGCAAACATTGCTGACACTTTTAGCTTATTTCTCTCGCAAACATTGATGGCACTTTCAACTTATTTCTCTCGCAAACAGTGCTGAAACTTTCACCTTATTTCTCTCGCAAACATTGTTGACACTTTTAAGCTTATTGCTCTTGCAAACATTGCTGACTCTTTCAGCTTATTTCTCTCACAAACATTGCTGACACTTTCAGCTTATTTCTTTCGCAAACACTGCTGGCACTTTCAGCTTATTTCTGTCACAAACATTGCTGACACTTTCATTACTCCCTGCAGCTTGTTTTCACTACAATAAT
Source organism: Macrobrachium rosenbergii (assembly GCF_040412425.1). Taxonomy (NCBI): domain Eukaryota; kingdom Metazoa; phylum Arthropoda; class Malacostraca; order Decapoda; family Palaemonidae; genus Macrobrachium; species Macrobrachium rosenbergii. The sequence continues at coordinate 85,357,300 of NC_089743.1, read as the reverse complement.
ATACAGAGTACTACGTACATATATTCGCTGGTCATTCTGCTTTTCTTTAACAACTGATTCTCTTATCTTTGACTACTAAGCTTTGGAATTCTACACCTCATTGTACTTTTCCCTGACGCTTTTGATTTTTCTCGCTTGCTTTTGGCTTGGGGTATAAAAAGGTTATTGGATTTTTAAGTATATGAAATTCCTAGCCCCCTTCTCTTGGATCTACTTTTACAGCAAAATAACCACCTTTTCATCTCCAAATGCCAATAAATTTTCATATTATATATTATTCCCTTTTGTCATTAGTTTCAAATTGCCCTGAACAAATGACTATCTTCACGCAGTGTCCCGAACATTCTTATCAGCTCAACTTCAAGATTTCTCAGCGTTCATGTACAGACAAAAAAAAATATTATCCCTTTATTTTCATTCTTTCCAAAGTAATCAGAGCAATTTCCTAAAAAAAGAAAAAAAATAATAGTAAAACTTGTCCAGACTCGCTCTGCTCAATTGCTTTCTCAAGGACACTCGCTGTCATAAACACAGGTAAACTAAACTATGATATTATGCTCCTCCCCATTAACCTTTCCCTTTGAACAAACTAAATTAAAAAAAAAAAAACTCATCTCAAACATTCCTTACGAACCTCCACGTCAAGTTCACATAGCTCGCAATCCGATCCAGAATCTGAATGGCATTTTCGCCTTCATAACACATCATCATCTTATTTGCAATCCCTTCGTCTCCGGGAAGCTCTCCTTTTTTTTATCCTTTTTTGTTGGGGGGGGGGTTGGCCTGCGTTCTTCAAATCCTCTGGTGCAACTTCCTCGAGCCTGCTTGGAATTCTTTTAACTCTTTTAGTTCTCATATCACCCGCTTTCTATTACAGTCAAAACAACCTTTCAGTGCTAAACTGCGTGTTTGAAATTTAGAAAGTGAATGGTTGTGAGGCCTCTCATTTATGCTTTTCATCTTCTTCTTCTTCTTCTTTCTTCTTCTTCTTCGTTTAACGTGCTTTTTCCCATTTTTTATATGGGGTAAGCACGATGCCTTCTTTTGAAGGACTTTGATTTGGCGTTGGGGTAGACCGTAGCCTCGATCGGCTGCCTTGCCAGACATCGCTTAGACCCCGGTAGCGTGTATGTACATGTATCGTACCAAGTCCCTAGCCCCCTTTCTCCCAGCAGCGAGGATACGTGAGCGGTTAGGTCGACAGTTCGAGACGTGTGAGGTGTCTGTTATGTTTTTAGATGTTGGAGTGGCTTTGTTTGTGTGTGTATTAGTCTGTAACACCCATTTGATTTCAGCAAACCTATCCGTTGATTACATACATAATCCCGGGGTGTCTACACGGATAGCAAAGTGTCCGCCTCTCTGACCGGTCGGCTGCGGATTTGAACCCGCACCACAGACCTCTATGAAGTCCGAAGCTGCTGCTCTACCGACTTGGCCGTCGAGGCTCTTCTCATTTATGCTTTTCATATATGAACATAATCTGCTACAAAGTAGATTAATTGTGGTTATTTATACTTGTGTTTATTTAGGGATGTGTAATACATACAGTTGTAATGACGGTGAATATATTTACTGTTACTGAGCATCATCCAATCGTAATTATAATGCCTAATAATTTATTTTTTTCAAAAATTTACTGTTTTCTCTCAGAATTAAAGGTTTATCGACAACTGTGACCAAAATTTTGTAAATGTGGCTTTTATATACGTCGAGTTTCATGCATATAGATTTACTGAAAAATTCAAGGTAAACTATGTTATTTATGAGTCTTGCTATCATTCGGGAATCGTCCAAACTTCATTTTATCACTAAATGAAGTTCGAATATTGACAGCCCTTCTCTCTAATCTATTTTACTCTACAGTTTATTTATATAACAAAATATTTGCTCTTGTATCCTGCAGCCAAGGGGGCTCTTACGATTACAAAAGTTTAGAAACATTCAAACTTTGTATTATTTTTGAAAATGAGACGCTCGTAGAAATATTATTTAGGGTGAATGCACAAGAATTATTTCCTTAATCAAACAGGTGTTTACAAAATAATATTAATGATTTCCCCTTTCTGCAAAGATTACTTTCGTGGTTTATGTTTTTTTGAATAGAATTTAATTTTAAATGAATAAAATCAGTTGACTCCTGCAACGAGATCAGAATTCTTGACTGGTCTGTGCCTGTAGCTTTCCTAGTTTTTGGAAAGCCCTGAGGGAAGAAGTCCTAATTAACTGGAAGTCTCAAATGCTGGTATGCAGTTTAATCAGGCTTCAGTGGAGAGGCTAATTTCTTCCTGATAAATATCTAGAGTATTTTAAGTAAATATCTGGTGAAAATATGCTGGAACTGTAGTTTCTGCCTTCCAAAAACGTAGACATCTACACGACTCAAGATACTACTCGCAAAATCGTTTTTATCTTTGTTCTTCAGATATTAGGGAAAAATGAAAAATGTGGTGAACCTTTCAAACGAGGATTGGTGAGTTTCGTAGATGTGCAAATCGAGACAATAGACAATTTCCATTTATCTTTTATTGTTGAAAATGCTATATCTGGCCCTTCCTGTCCCTAGTGGTGTTCCTCAAGGTTCAACGCTTTCACCTACTCTTTATCTTGCTTAAATCTGTGATTTTCTCCAGTATGCATCTTCTGTATTCATGCTATTGTCGAGATTTCAACCTTCTAAGCTCCATCAATTTTTTTAGAGTTCAGTGCTTTCTGAGGATTCTCTTGTTTTTCTCACACTTGTAGAAAATTATCATAATAGACTGTAATACCAAGTGGGCTCGCCATTTTGTGTAGCACCTCGAAAGGATTGAATCTACAGTTATTCGTCTGTACAAAAGCTCTGCCTTGTATTCGTCTTAGTCTGTTTTCCACCCAAAAAGTTGGTATCCTATGACTCATTGTGTGTTTTGCGTGGCACACTGTAGATGGTACACAAAAAAAGGGTTCTTTGCAGCGTCCCTTCCTAGCCCCCTGACAGCTACATTGCTTTTCATCCGTTCCATTTGGTCACTTACTACCTAGCTGTCCAACTTCTCCAACTTTACTTCACTCCATTGTCACCTCCCATTCAAGAATCAGTCCTTCAAGAGAGTGTTCTGTGAGAGCGTAGGTTCTTGAGTCACTAGCCCAATTAAACTAACATCTACTAAAAATATTTACGTCTTTTCCCTAGAAGCACCCTTTTAGCACTGTTCAAATGCACTCAGCACGAGTCTTTCATCCCCTGGGGAGGCCTCGCAACACCCGACAAGCTACCCCTTCTGCAATCGGGAGTCATACCAGTGTCGGTTCGGTGATTTTTTCCTTTGCTCTGGATTTCCCTTTCTGCTTTTGTTTTTCCTGACTAAGAACAGGCGAATCTATCATATTCGTATATAAATCTGTAAGCAGTAGGAGTCAATGAATAACGATTAAAAAAATAATAACAGAAATTGCATCTATATTTTTTTCAGTGTGTAACACTAATAGATTACAGTTAACAAACTTCACGTCTATACTCGTCGTCGTCGTCAAACCTGGGCTGGATTATCTCACCACTGTTCCCTATGAAATTTTGGAATAAAAATTTGAACAGGGCCTTAACGATCTTCGAGATTTCACCGTCATAAATAGTGATGAAAACTTTGAATGCTGAATTCGGAGTATGCTGGATGCATAAATGCACTGAAGGAGAAAATGCTGATATGTACAAGGAAAAATGGTAGGTGAGGCAGAGGAGCCTGAGGAACACCGTGAGAGTACTTAATTATTATACAAATACCGTCATGAATAATGAGGATATAAGAAAGGTCGTGATGACAAGTTCCCTATGAACTTCTCATCGCGACCCTTTCTTATGTCATTATTTATGACAATATTTTATAATAATATTAACCTCAAGTCTCTCACGGTGTTCCTCAGGGTTCCATGCTCTCACCTACTATTTACATTTTGTATATACCAGTGATTTTCTCCCGTGTGCATTTTATGCATTCGTGCTATTGCCAAGAATTCAGCATTCAAAGTTTCATCACTATTTTTAGTACTGTTTGCCTAGCTTTCCGTGGCTCCTCTTCTGTATGTAGGCTCTCACACTTGTTGGAAATTATCTGAACATGACTGTAGAATCCGAAAGGGCTTAACATTTCGACTTTCACCTCGAAAAGACTCGATCTGAAGCTGTTTATCAGCGTAAAAGTTCCGCCCTGACAGTGACAGCAGTAATTACCCGATCCCTCGAAAAAGAAAATTGAACTTATTAAGATCTAAAGACTCCTTTCAGGTTGGACTGAGTCAAGTTGTTTCAGTTTTTCTCCTGAAACCTTTCGTTTTGTAATGAAAATATTCCAGTTCCATCACATGAGTGGTGGTAAAATCTGCTCATGAATAATGATGAATAATGAAAGTTGCTTAACACTGCGTAATTTTCTCATTAATGGCTTATTCCTGAGCCGTTCTTGAACTCTGCATAAAAACAAACGATATACTAAATAGCATTCTACTCCAGCAAGCGTAGAAAATCGTACGGTATTCAGACCATTCCAGAACACGTTCCGAACGCTAACTCGACGTAACGATATGAATCTCGTTGGATTAACCTACGCACCTCCGTATCACAAAACCAATATTCACGGAATGGGAATTAAGCGCGGCGGAGGCACAATGAAAAACATTTTATGATGGCGGCTACTGATACGGAATCAAACAAACTATCCTCTCCGCAAGTCGATTATGTTAATGAGCTCGGAGAACGGGTTGTTAGCGTGTCACTTACACCCGGCATTACCCCGTGCACGAGCAATTCTGCCTCCGCTTTTTATTTATGTCGTGGCGAAACGTTTGTGTGGGGGGGGGCGGGCTCCAGTACGGTTGTTATGGGTTAGAGTAACGTTCCTTATTTTCTCTGTGTAGGATATGGTAGTTCAGTGAATTGATATAAATATATATCTTCTTCATTTAACGTGCATTTTCCCATTTTTCATATGGGGTAAGCACGGTGCCTTCTTTTGAAGGACTTTGATTTGGCGTTGGGGTAGGCCGTAGCCTCGATCGGCTGCCCTGCCTGACATCGCTTAGACCCCGGTAGCACGTGTATATGTATCGTGCCAAATCCCCAGCTCCCTTTCTCCCAGTAGCGAGGATACGTGAGCGGTTAGGCCGACAGTTCGAGACGTGTGGGGCGTCTGTTATGTTTTTTAGAAGATGTTGGAGTGGCTTTGTTTGTGTGTGTATTAGTCTGTAACACCCATTTGCTTTCAGCAAACCTATCCGTTGATTATGTACATAATCCCGGGGTGTCTACATGGATAAAACAAAGCGTCCGCCCCTCTGACTGGTCGGCTGCGGATTTGAACCCGCGACACAGACTTTTATGAAGTCCGAGTCTGCTGCTCTACCGACTGGAGCCATAGAAATCTTATAAATATATATATTATATATATATATATATATATATATATATATATATATATAATATATATATATATGATTATAATCTCTCTAACAAGTGATTTATAATATCAAAACACCTTGATGTTCTCTTTTGATATATTTCATATATATATATATATATATATATATATATATATATATATATATATATATATATATATATATATATATAGTAACTTTTTATCACTTACACAGTTGTTCTATGCATTACTACAATTACTAACAGGACCTCATTAAAGCTGGCTGGTACCTAGTGGAAATATTTTTATTCAGAAAGTTATTTTTCTTGAATAAAAAAATACATATATATATATATATATATATATATATATATATATATATATATATATATATATATATATATATATATCTATATCTAATATCAGTTCAATGTGCTATACATTTCCGGCATAGGAATATGTATAATGTATTTATGTATGTATACATATATATATAGTATATATATATATATATATATATATATATATATATATATATATATATATATACATACGTGCTTAAAGCAGATAGTTTTACCACCTTCCAAACTCAGCGCGTGAATCAGTGCTAATTACTTGTCCAAAAGAATGAAAATTAAATTGAGCCCTGGTGTGTTTTCCATTCAGCCACAATTATCTCGTTTCTTAAAGCTGAGCCATCTGAGGTCATCAAGAAGCTGACCTCACAGAGGGAACACATGACTGGCAGAAATTCGAAATATTTGTGTTACTGTTTCATTCAGCAAGACAATGTAATGTTTTTTTTTTTTTTTTCTTTCTTAGCTGGATATTCAGTTTATGGCTATCAGGTACTAGCTCTCATGGTGTTACACACACATATAAACTCACACACACACATACAAACACACATATGTAATATATATATATAAATATATCGAGTTAGGGGAGAAGGAGAATTCCTTGTATTTCCTTTCAATGTACTTTATTGTGCTGACGTTTCAGGACCATGTGTCCCATTTTCAAAGCTATAAATTAAAAATTTTTTTAATTTATAGCTTTGAAAATAACACATATTCTGAAACGTCAGCACAACTAAAGAAAATATAAATATAAATATATATATATAATATATATATATATATATATATATAAGGACTACAATTAAGGAAAAGTATTATATTATAAAGAACCCCAGCACAGTACATGATAACTCAAAATAATGGTGTCGTAAAATAATTTTATAAATATATAACATACACACATATATGTATATGTGTGTGTTGGTTTATGTGTTATATTATTTTATATATATATATATATATATATATATATATATATATATATATATGTGTGTGTGTGTGTATGTGTGTGTGTGTGTGTGTGTGTGTGTTTGTATACTGTATATATATGTACAGTATATGAAATTATTTTTAGGACTTCATTCTGTTCAGTTATCGTACGTACTGCTGCTGTGGTTCTTTATAATATAATATTTTTCCTTATCATCAGTCCTCTCTCTCTCTCTCTCTCTCTCTCTCTCTCTCTCTCTCTCTCTCTCTCTCTCTCTCTCTCCCCGCCTCGGCCTCATGCACACCCAAAGCAGGCTTTTAATTATGCAAGCACATTCAAGAGAAAAAGAAAACATCTTACTCTGCTTTATCTCCACGGCAGACGAAAGACAAAGACACGCCATGATGCAAGCAACGAGACACCACATGCTGCTGAGACTTCCGGCGCAGGTTTTCTGACACCACTCTTGAGTTCAACGAGCCGCGAACAGAAATGACAGACGACAAGGCGGGCGGGGGTGGTTGGGGCGACGTTATCACAAAACGCTGACTGCGCTCGATTTTGTCAGTTCACCTTACATTGCTAGACGTCGTGGGCTGCTTAGTTTCCTGGGGGATAACAATTGTCACTGCACTTTTCACTCGTTCTCATTGAATGCATGAGCACATTCTTTCATATTCTTTCTAAAATTCTTTCGAGCGCTTTCTAGTTCTCGGTCAAAACTTGCAAGTCCAAATGCATCCTCAACGTGATTCGTTTAAAACTTGAAAGTCCAAATGGGCCCTTAACGTGATTCGTTTACTCACTGATCTATTTTTTTATTCCACTGTTTTAATGTCAATTCTTTTTCCTACTTCCACACTTTTTTAATAATTTTATATTTTTCGAAAGTCACGAATCCTTCCTACGGGAAAAGAATTGAAATGTCAACGTTTTCACAGGAAGTCCGGTATCAACTCTGGCACATATCTTGTCACAACTGAGTTTTAGGGAATGGAAGATGGTTTACATGTTCATATTCATTTATCTTGCAACCTATTGCAAAATGCAAGCAATGAACATAAAATGAAGACTGGTAACGAAAACATCTTATAAACTGATATTAAAAATCATCTTCCTTTCAAGGCCACAAGTCACAAAAGGATATCAGCCAGTTAGCAATAACTAGACACAGAATTCAATGTCGTTTATATCGCTATTCCATCAGTTTTCTAAAGCTACGCTCGGTCATTATAAGGACTCCTTTTAATCGTCTTTTTCCCACTGCATTTCAACGTGTATGTATATGTATATATATATATATATATATATATATATATATATATATATATATATATATATATATATATATATACTACATTAACTAAGGCAATTATTCTAAACCTTATGACACAGAACACGTAAAATATTGTCATTTATGGCTGACGCGGCACACAGGAATGTTGGGCACGTGAAATTCTGGGCATACGTCTCATACATGACACAATACCCAGGATATTTGACACTTTACATTATTAATATCAAAGATGTAGATTTCACGCTTTCGTATGATAGAATGTTTTATTTCCCTGGGCGCATGCATCATTACTTTAACATAAGTCATGAATTTCATCAATGTTCAGTGAATAACTTGATTTAATGCTCTTTGAATTTACAGACAGGAAGTAAACGTAGATTTTGTTATTATTATTATTATTATTATTATTATTATTATTATTATTATTATTATTATTATTATTAAAAATGCTCTCTGTAGAGCTTTATTTTTTCAAATATATTTGTACAGTTACAAATATATTATTATTATTATTATTATTATTATTATTATTATTATTATTATTATTATTATTATTATTCAACAACAGGAATAATAATAATAATAATAATAATAATAATAATAATAATAATAATAATAATAATAATAATAATAACATCATTACGAAAATCACAAAGATAATACATCTAGATCAAAAAGATTATATTACTTTCAGGGACAAAGCTGATAAATAATAATCATGGAATGTGGACTTAAAAAGAGGAAAAAGTAAAAAAAAAAAAATGGAGCGTTCTCGAGCATATAATCCTTCGGAGCATTTCTGTCGGGCAGTGGGACGAATTTTCGAACGCGAAATGATTTCCATCAGCAGAACACTACCCATGTTCCACATTCCCGGACGTGTTTGGCAGAATTTTTCGTTAACTGCTGTTTCGGTCCCGGCACTTGTGTGCCTTTTCGCACACACAGTCTTTGGACTAACACTACATGTCTTATGGACATATAACACTGTTTCGTTCGTCTCATACATCTTACAAATCTCAAATAGGTATGTCTCATATCTTAAAACGAGGTTGGTATGTATATAATTATATATATATATATATATATATATATATATATATATATATATATATATATACATATATATATAAATAAATATATACACATACATATGTATATATACATATATACATATGTGTGTGTGTATATTTCACCGGTCTGGCCATACCTCTTCGCCACAAGTCTCAAACAGGTATCACGTTTCTAAAGTATTTTTTTGTGGGGGGAGGATGAAAGGAAGAACTTGGAGCTTACTACATGTTTCAGCCACTCGTCTCAAAACTATTTCAGTTTACTGAACGATCTCCATTCATTCTCAAATCTACTGTTTCTGAAAAAGCAAATTGTTCTTCTTTCTATACATCGTCAAAGAACTTCCACCATAAAACCATCATGATTTCGCAAAAAATAAAAAAAATAAATCACTAGTGACACTTCCCGTTCCAGAACATTTTCTTTCCAGCGATCAATTCAATAGCGATAGATTTTGGAAACAAAACAGTGTTCATCTGTCAAGTGCTGCGTATCCTCACTTCCGCTCAATTCCGCACGCGGACAAACACTGTTCCGGACCGGCCATCTCATCCGGAATGAATCTGCGGAATTTGTTCCTTGCACAAATATTCATTGAAAATACCAACAAAGACCACCAGTCCTGCGACGACGATAGGGCATGTCCACTCCCTAGGAAGGTTACCCCGCCACTGAGTGTGAGCAGGGTAGAAGCATGATACACACTCTTCCTCCCACCTCTCTCTCTCTCTCTCTCTCTCTCTCTCTCTCTCTCTCTCTCTCTCTCTCTCTCTCTCCTCCCACGACAGATTTTCCCAGACGCCGACGATAAACAGATTTTTTTAAGAAAATCACACCGCCGACGTTTTCCATAATAGGTCGTCTTCTCCATGATCTACAAACATTTTGACACACTGAAAGTTATCTTTTCTTTTTCATCAGATAGAAAACACAGAGCTCCCTTCCTCACCCTCCAACCCTCTCTCTCTCTCTCTCTCTCTCTCTCTCTCTCTCTCTCTCTCTCTCTCTCTCTCTCTCTTTCCTTTACACTCACACGCCAACAATAAACGAATTTTGTTGAAAATCGGACCACCACCTTTTCTTTTTTTTAGCCTACGTTCGAACGCACGATCTACAAACACATTAACACACTGAATGGAAGACATCAAACAGGAGGAGAACGCAGTCCTCTCTCTCTCTCTCTCTCTCTCTCTCTCTCTCTTTCAATGGGGGTTTACTCAGAATCAGCCGACGCTAATTCTTGAGAATAGCTGCCATAATCTTCGACGCCTTGCCAAGCGGATGCTACTAATTACTGGTCGCCTTTGAAATTGTGACGCCAGAGAAGTTTGTCTCTGTTTGATAGATCGCTTCCAGGAATTTAAAGAAAAAAAAAGAATCTCATTAAAGGTGGGGAAGGCGGAAATGCAAAAGGAGTCTGTTGCCCCTTTTTGCAGTTCGCAGAAAATCCTTTACGATTTTGTTGTTCTCTCTCTCTCTCTCTCTCTCTCTCTCTCTCTCTCTCTCTCTCTCTCTCTCTCTCTATGAGTTCTACGTTTGCGTCCTCGTATTACATAAGATAACAAAAAAAGAATGCCTGCTATACCTGTAAAAAATAACCTGTAATAATCTGAAACCACCATTCGCTGCCTAATAAAAGAAATGGCAGTCTGAGAAAAAATAAATAGCAACAGCCAGAGAAAAATTATCAGTCATTTTCAGCTCTCTCGCTAAGAGGAGCACAAGTTAGAAATTCTACGCCAGTACAAGAAGAAAAAAAATCTGGAATATATTGCGCTGAACAGATAAGACTGCGGCTTATATAAGGACACGATTAATTTCGCGAGTCTTACGTCATCGCCAGCCCAACTTCTTCAGGCTACCCCCTCACCAACCTTTAACCCCACCAACCCCCACTACTAAAAGTACCTATACCCTGTGAGAGCTTTCTCTTCCCTTTAAGCAAGATTACAATCAGCCATCAACCCCGGCAAAGGAAGGTAAACACGTCTTCGTAAATCAAAGTTCCTCGTTGGATGAGTCCGTAGAGCTCTCGGCTAGCACTCTGCTAGGCCCGAGTTCGAGTCTCCGGCCGGCCAATGAAGAATTAGAGGAATTTATTTCTGGTGACAAATTCTTTTCTCGGTATACTAGTTCTTCGTTGGACGAGTCGGTAGAGTTGTCGGCTAGCACTCTGCTAGACCCGAGTTCGAGTCTCCTGCCGACCAGTGAAGAATTAGAGGAATTTATTTCTGGTGACAGAAATTCATTTCTCGCTATAATGTGGTTCGGATTCCACAATGAGCTGTAGGTCCCGTTGCTAGGTAACCGATTGGTTCTTAGCCACGTAAAATAAGTCTAATCCTTCGGGCCAGCACTAAGAGAGCTGTTAATTAGCTCACTGGTCTGGTTAAACTAAGGTATACTTAACGTTTTCTCGGTATACTGTGGTTCGGATTCCACAATAAGCTGTAGGTCTCGTTGCTAGGTAACCAATTGGTTCTTAGCCACGTAAAATAAGTCTAATCCTTCGGGCCAGCCCTAGGAGAGCTGTTAATCAGCTCAGTGGTCTGGTTAAACTAAGGTATACTTAACCTAATTTCATAAATCAAACTTTTTTTTTTTTTTTTTTAGAGAAGTCTAAATGTTTGGGATCCCGCTTGCCTCTAAACCCTTTCATAGAGCCTTAAGTATGGCCTTCACAGAGTGTAACTGAACAGTATTTCAGCCTAAAATCTTTAAGGGGAAAATATGCAATGGAATCCAACCATGATGCCTTTTATTTTCAATATATTGACAGGTCTCTATCGACTCTTCCATTCCCCCCTCCTTCCTTCGGTCTTGCTGTCCAATCTATCTAAATATAACCTCTTAGACCAGCTGTGGTTTTTTTTTTTTTTTTGTCTAGTTCCACTTTTAGATCCTTGTCTTTCTTCTTCTTTATTTTCTGGGCCTCTTTATCAAGCTGTCCAACCACTCCAACTCCTCTCTGTTCTCTCTTTTAAGCCTGGTAAGTTCCCCAGCGCTTGGCTTGACAGCGGAAATTTTACAAACCAAATAAAAAATCCCTCGTAATCAAAGCAGCGTTTAAGGCAACACTACGAGGCTTATAAATCACGCACCTTTAACCCTATAAAAACGAACAGAGAGAGATACTCTAACCGCTTCAGTGGGATAACAGATAACAGTTTACTTTGCACGTCACCCCTCAAAGGGATCGTGGAATACGTGATATACAATTCACTTTGTAAGGAGCATCGAATGGATTTCTTACTGGCTCTTACTGGTCCCGTGTTCCCTGGGTTAATAACCATCAATCCTTGGGGAGACAGGTCTATCGCTTCCTTTCAGGGTTATGCCTAAATCCTTTTGGTCCTTTGCCCCGAGTTTGTCTTGCTTCTTTCCGCCCTGGGTCATCCAAGAGGGACGGTTTGCTGGCTTCATTTACGTTCTCATATATATATATATATATATATATATATATATATATATATATATATATATATATATATATATATATATATATATATATATATATATATATATATATGTATATATTAGGACACATATATATATATATATATATATATATATATATATATATATATATATATATATATATATATATATATATATATATATATATATATATTTATATACAGTATATACATTTTAAAAGTGACCACTTGCATACTTGTACTATTCACGAAAAATTGTAGAAGGTTTCAAGGAAAAAAATAAAAATCAAACGGCCAGATCAACTGTAGAAAACACCTTCAAGTAACATAATGGCAGTCTCACTGGAAGTGGTTTTGAGGATATCGTAGCAAAGAGAATCATTTAAGAAACAACGAAAAAGAGGACAGACAAAATCATAAGGCACGCAGCGTGGACTGCGCGCCCCTGGAAAGAGGTCGCAGACAGAGAAAGGTCAGGAACACGATGGGAGGGTCACACAGGAGATGGAGGTTGAGGGAGTTAATTTCCTTCTCCAGACACATTTAAATACAATAAGAACGTGTGTCTCGTCGTTGTACTCCTTCCGTACGATGGGGACAGATTAGTCCTTGAAAGCTTGTATAATTTTTTTTTTTTTTTTGTAGCTTTTGTGAATAAAGTCTCCGTTAGATAACATACTGTTTAAATGAGGTCCTGTCATTCTGTGTACTGTATATATATATATATATATATATATATATATATATATATATATATATATATATATATATATATATATATATATATATATATATATATATATATATATATATATTTTATATTTTTTTTTTTTTTTTTTTTTTTTTTGCAGATTTCAAAAATCCTACCTCCTCACTTCATACACTGTTGGCCTAACTGGTATCCCTACCCTCTAACAATATTTTCTGAATTAATAAAGAAATAAGAGATATGGCAGTGTACAAAACTGTAAATATATATATACTATATGTATATATGTGTGTTTATATATATATATATATATATATATATATATATATATATATATATATATATATATATATATATATATATATATATATATATATATAGTGGATAAATAGTCTGAAACAGACATGGAATAGGAAGGGTCTCGGAAGATAAATGTAAATGAAGAAGTGGGCGTAGAGTTGCCTAACATACTGCACACTACGGATGCGTCCCCTTTTGCGTAGGTGTAAGGAGCCATTAATTTGTATACTTTCTGCGTTGGTGGTCCATCCACGAGGCAGTTGTTGTGTATATATATATATGAATTTATATATATATACATACATATATATATATATATATATATATATATATATATATGAATTTATATATATACATACATATATATATATAATTTATATATATACATATATATACATATATATATATATATATATATATATATGAATATACATATATATATTATACACATATGTACATATATATAATATATACAGTATATATATAAATATATATATATATATATATATATATATATATATATATATATATATATATGGAATCTTCATATTTTGAGATCAGCAATATCGATACCTTATTATTTCCTGGCACTTATATGATAGATGTTCCTCATATACTGAAAAAAAAAAAAAAAAGAGTAATCAAATGAACAGGAAATTGCCTAGAATTATTATGAACAAACACATTTGCATTCATCTACTCGTCCAAGGATGTAATTAATCTCACTCAGTATCTGAAATAGTAATAAATTCATCATCAATCATAAGGATTCCCGAACGAGGTGCAGCTTCGCGAGTCTCTATAATTCGCAAATGAATTTATTGCCCATTTCCATGAAAACGCCAGAATGAAATTACCCAATGTTATGTGCAACAGCTTTTTTAGGAACATAATATTTTGCGAAATAATGCCTGTAAAAATTATCTCCAGTTCGTTAGAATATATTCCTCTAATTATCTCCAGTTCATTAGAATATATTCCTCTCAGTTCGCAAATGCCAAGAACAAACGCATTTTCAGACTAGAATGTGCCCTGTTGACATCAAATTTCTCGATTGTATGTATCTTCCACTCTGTTGTCATTGTACAACAAGTTAAGCTTCACGATTTCACGAATTTTAGAGTTCCCTGCCTTCCTCAGTATTTCCTGGGTAAAATAACCTGCCTCTCGTTAAGAGGCGAGGTTATTGTTACTGAAGAAAAAATGAAAATTCCTAGAATATTATGCATCTTCCACCATTATTGTAGTACACGTCAATCTTTACGAATTCACAAAGTTTCCAATCCCCTACCTACCTCAGTATGGCCTGGATAATATAACCTGCCTCTCTTCAAGAGGCAAAGTGGTCATCACTCAAGAGATATGGCCCATGAAAGGTAAAAGCTAAATGCCTTAACAGGGTAGAAGTTCAGCTGAAACCTAGCTCTCATCTGTGGCAAAGCATCAATATCTATATCATGTTACATTATTGTACCCTGCTCGGTTCTCAGCGACCCTCCCCAATTTCTCGTAGTGCCACCATGTCAGACTTACGAAGGCCACAGTCTTTCACTCACTTAACAGCCGAGGCGTATAACAGCCTTCAGGCATTAATCTGAATGTGGCTGAATTTAATGTTAAATGACGCTGTGATACCAAGCATCATTACCTTTTAACATGTTTTTTTTTTTTTTTTTTCTCAGTAACGTTTTCTACATTTACATATTTGTGGTGAGGCTGATTCTTACTTATTTCTTGTCATGGTATTTTCCTTTTATATTGGTCTTTATTTTGGTCTCTTTTTTACATTAGTGGTTTATTGTAGTTTGTGCTATATGAATACGCGTTTATCTTGGATAATATAAGGAATGTTATTTTGCCCTATTCTGTTTTTATATCTTTCAATATTTGTTTCATCTGCGTTCGTAGCTTTTGATTCTCTCTCTCTCTCTCTCTCTCTCTCTCTCTCTCTCTCTCTCTCTCTCTCTCTCTCTCTCTCTCTCTCTCTCTCTCTCTCTGCGTGCATCTTCTGGCACTGGAATGACGAAGAGTGAAAATGTTCCATATTCATCTTTCCCCTTTCTCTTTCTCTCCACTATTATTTTTTACATTCTGAATCCCTTCTCTCAAAGCCTGTCTTTATATTTTCCTTTTCTCTCCCTTCTGCAGTTTTATTGTATTTAATATTTAATACCGAAAATGAATATGTCGACTATTTCGGCCAAAAATCATCCGAAGAACCTTTGAACCTCCCTAGGTGGCTGTAGCTGACAAATATGGCGTAAGGAATTTACAAAAAGTGAGACATTGAGGAGTATTTTCTCCCACCTCCTCACCACAGGCAACTTGTTAAAGTAGAAGCTTCGTGGGAGAACCTTGTCACGTCTGAACACTTTCGGAACCAGCCTATAAAATAAAGCCAAAAAATCTTTCGTTTAAATTTCCGGGTTAAAAACCAAGTCTCTCGATGGACCGAGCTTATTTTAGATTGCTCTCTTCGCCATAGGCGTTGTTAAACAAAGAAAGACACTGTAAATGTAATAACATTGCTAAATATATCGATAAAATAATACACTATACGGATAACAAGAGTATTTTTTCACTAAAATAAAGTTTGTTAAACTAAGGCACTGAAACACTACCCTGAACGTACCGTACTTAAAATATGCTGTATTAAATCAGTTGATTAAAAATTATCAACATAAAGAGTGCTATTTGACAAAAGAGACAAGTTCTTGAAGTTAATATTGCAAAAATATGGCAACATGAAATACATAAACTACCGATGTAATTCATAAAGTAGCATAAAAAATTACTTGAATATAGTGTTGTGCCTAATTAATGAATGAAATTTTACATAGACGAATCACTCATGGTGTTGACATGAGACCTCCAAGTTCACGTTGCCAAGTTTCATGTCTACACTGTGAGCTAAGAGTATTCAGTCAGCTCGAGGGAAGCTGTGAAAGGCTTAAAAGTATTTAGAAGCACCAACATAAACTGTACCTGTTGTCCAACACACAGGAGGGAGAGAGAGAGAGAGAGAGAGAGAGAGAGAGATCGCTCAACCTCTCCACTGGCTAATTTGTCTGATGAAGGGAAGCCTACTTGAAGAGACCTGCTCTTCCCATTGTCTCAGAGCATCAACCCGTTTGTAGGTCAGCTTCTCCAACAGGCGTCAGGTCTGATAAGCCTTTGAAGGCAACTTGTTTTGCTCTTGATTACTCCGATTTGTTGTTCTGTCTCCTAGCTCCTCGTTGGAGGGGTGGGTATAGTTCTTAGCCAATGAAGAATTAGAGGAATTTATTTCTGGTGATAGAAATTCATTTCTCGTCGTAATGTGGTTCGGATTCCATAAAAAGCTGTAGGTCCGGTTGCTAAGTAACCAGTTGGTTCTTAGCCACGTAAAATAAATCTAATCCTTCGGGCCAGCCCTCTCTAGGAGAGCTGTTAATCAGCTCAGTGTTCTGGTTAAACTAAGGTGTACCTAACTTTTTCTTCTGTCTCCTATCCATGGCTGATCCTTTGCTCTGTCTTTCTCAGTCTTCTAGGAATTTAAGAGACACTCAGCTCACTTTATTGGATGAATAAGTGACTTATCGTTTGAGAAAAATTCTCTATCGCGAGAGTTCATGAATGTTCTAAAAGGGTCCACGATAATATAATTGTTAAAAGCTCATGTGAAATTTATAAAAGCTTTCGAACCCTTCTCTGGGTTCATCTGCAGTCAAAAATCCGACTGAATATGAACCCAGAGAAGGGTTCGAAAGCTTTTATAAATTTTACACGAGCCTTTAACAATTATATTATTGTGGACCCTTTAGAACGAATGACTTCTCATTATTTCAGTCTCAGATTTAAAAGCAGTTCAGTTCATCATTGCTTTTCGGTTATGATTCGCAAACTACCATTGTTATTTTGGTGAAAATTTCATTGGCCAAAACTTAAGTTTCTCTGCAACCTTAGATATCCCATAGCTATTCAAAAATATAGCACAAACCCCTCTTGAACATTCATTAATTACCGATACTACTACATACGCGTGATTTTTCGTGATGGAGGTTCAATTCCCGCTACCAGACATCAGAATTGCTTCACATTTCTTGCATTTGGATCTAAGGCTTTGCAGTGACAAGCGTATTCAGAAAGTGTGAATAATACTAAGAGTTAAGAGTGCTCTATGGCTATTGCAGTTGCATGTATATCTGGTAAAAAAGTGACCAGTAGGTTCTATATACATATATATGATATTTAATCATTTATATGAATGGTTCAACAAGTAATTAAATGAGACAACATGCGTGAAGGCTTTCTGCGGATGTATACTTGAGATAAGCAGCAGGTGGGCGCAATAACACTGACTTCTTGAAGAGAGGCAAAGTTTTCTCCCGTTGGGAGGTAGATACAGCGCTGTGTGCTTGCAACTCGGAAGACAACAGTTCAAATCTTGTTTGAACGGTTATTCTCTTTATAAATGTCAGATATATATATATATATATATATATATATATATATATATATATATATATATATATATTTTATATATATATATATATATATATATATATATATATATATATATATATATATATATATGTGTGTGTATGTATGTATATTTATACATATACAGTATATGAAATTATATATATATATATATATATATATATATATATATATATATATATATATATATATATATATATATATATATATATATATATCTATATATATATATATATATATATATATATATATATATTCCACACGTAATTGTGTGTTGATATTTCTATTATATTCACTCAGAAAGGATAATTCGAATGAAATTCTGCCAACTGAGTCAATGCTGAGTCGAGAAGTTCGGGAAAACACACTGGTGCAAGCAGGCAGTTAGCTGCATATAGTCCTTAGGTACAGTTGTACTCAGGTTCAATTTCTTTTATGACTTGTGGCCTGGTTTGATAGCGCTCTGGTCTTTCATTTGAAGAGCCACAGGTTCAAATCTGATGTGAGTCAGAAATTTATATATATACAGTGTATACTGTACATACATACATACATACATACATATATATATATATACATACATACACACACACACACACACACTTACTCTTCCATTTGTATTCTATCTGAGGAATCGTGTTTAAACCCCTTGTGCAAAAATCCTCTCCAATATCGTCTGTATTTTAAACCTAGACAGAATGCGCGTCAGCAGCACGTCTATCCAAGTTACATACACCTCGCCATTATCCTCCATCTTCCACGCATCTTCCTGGATATCAAGCCCCTTCCTTTGCACAACGTTCTCTGCTCCTAACACCTCTAAACCCATCATTATCCATTCTTTCCACATGAACTATTTGTCTTGAAACACTACGATCCATGCTTTTCACTACACTAACCTTTTTCTTTTATGGGCAGCCAACATCTGTACTTCACTCCCATACAGGAAATTTGGCTCACCAGTTCTTCTTACATTTCCACCTTGGCTTCTGTACATATTCGAAGTCGTTGCCTAATCTTAATTATCCATTTTAATCATTCCTGAATTCCTATACAAATTAACCGCTTCCATTCTTCTACCTTCCATATATACATCCATCAGCGTATCTTTATGGTTTTTATTTAACCTCATATTCTTACTCTTGTTCTCATCTATTCTCAACTTCTTCCTCTTGCAAACCTTTTCAAGTCATTTTAATAATTTCAGTTTTTCTCTTCACTATCCCCAATCACCTCTTTATCATCCGTCATCATCAGTCATTCCACACTCCGCTTCCTTTTGCTGACACCCCAGTTCTTCTTTGGGCGAGTCGGTAGAGTTGTCGGTTAGCACTCACTAGGCCTGAGTTCGAGTCTCCGGCCGGCTAATGAATAATTAGAGGAATTTATATCTGGTGATGGAAATTCATTTCTCGCTATAATTTGGTTCGGATTCCACAATAAGCTGTAGGTCCCGTTGCTAGGTAACCAATTGGTTCTTAGCCACGTGAAATAAGTCTAATCCTTCGGGCCAGCCCTAGGAGGGCTGTTAATCAGCTCAGTGGTCTCGTAAAACTAAGGTATACGTAACTTAACTTCCCCACGTCATCCCATCCCTTTCTCAGAGACCATTTGACACCAAAACAGCCCTCAATCAAGCTCCTGTCTAGATGTTTTATGATAGATGTGAGGGTGTTTTAGTATATGCATACCAACGTATATATATGTATATATAATATATGTATATGTATGTGTGTGTTTATATATGTGCATATATACATGTATATCTGTATGTATATACTATATAAAGGCGATTTTGTTAAAATCATATTCTATGGTAATCATAATCGTGATAACATTATCTTAAAT
>NC_089743.1:85309970-85334970 GCF_040412425.1 Macrobrachium rosenbergii | reverse complement strand
AAGTATTGTAAAATTTATAAAAGAACACTGAATAGAAACATATAAAAAACTATCTTGAAACATTGACCGTCACAAAATGTTGACAATATGCTTCCTTTGTATATGCTGTCTGGACCATAGATAAATATAAATTATCAAAAAATATTCATGAAAGTTATAATACTCATAATCCAGTTTATCACGATGAAATAACCGGGAAATATTTTATCATTAAATACACCCATTTGTATCCATGGATAAATTGATGGATGGGTTGATAAATATACAATTGAGTTAATGAACAGATGTATAATAGAGAGACAGACAAGGAGAGAGAGAGAGAGAATAGAGAATTTCATTCGACTTACAGCATAATAAGGGAGAGAAATGTTATTTGCATAAGACCTGTACCTAAACCCATATTATCTTTAAAATGGCCTCCAGACACATTCTGAAAGATATGGCGGCAGTTACTAGAGTATATTTGACTACTGAACAAAATGAGCTCAATATACATTTCATCTGTTGGTTTCAATTCTGAAATTTGTGCCAAGAGATCGCTGGAATTTAGAAGAGGCAGAAGGAAAAAATGGTAGAGAGGGATTCAAGAATAATAATAAGCATTCAATAATAATAATAATAATAATAATAATAATAATAATAATAATAATAATAATAATAATAATAATAATATTTACTATTATTTAGTAGGAGACCTTCGCCGAGGGCAGTAGCGTTGGAAATACCAGCTGTTTCTGAGACATTCAGTTTGTATAGTCATCTCTATTACAATCTTTTCATCAGCGTGTGTTATAACTATTATTATTCAAAATAATATAATTCATTATTGAAGAGGTGGGAAAGGTATCTAAGTTATAAAAAAATCTTTCCTTAGAATAGAATATATTGCTCACTACGCCTTTCTGTCAAAGATTAAAAATAAAAAAAAAAATGTTAGAAAAAGCTCACGTATAGTCACGTGGTTCACTGACATGGCCAGTCAACTGTTCGACAATTTGTATTAGTATGAAGTATGCTAAATTACTCTTGCTATTGAAAATACAGTTGGGAATGTTAGCACCTGAAGAAGCGTTCCTTGCGCCACTGACATCTGAAGGAGGAAAAGAAACAGCCAAGATTCGCAAATGAGATGAGCAAATTTCCAAATCCTTCGTTCCTTCTACTTTTTCTTTCACCAATGCCATTGCCTGATTAGCATTGTTACATTCCCTGTCAGCTACATTTAGCTGTCACAAATACCAGCACACGATTAGATAGTAAGCCAAATTCTCTGTCAGTTACGTTACCTGTCATAAAAATTAGGGCACGGTTATCATAGCTAAGCAAAAACTCTTTCTTTCGCAGAGAGCAGAATGACAATTATAACATTTATGGCAACAATTGCAGTATATTACATTTTTGAACAATGAGCTGTTTCCTCTAACAGGGGGGTTAAACTCTCCTGACATAAAAATATGACCCCTACTTTCATACTCCAAGCCATGAATTGCAGATGAACCACTTGTGCAGAGTTTCCCCAACGTTATCCAATTCGCCATGAATACGTACAGCCTTTTTTAAAGCCCGGGGAAACGTTTTTCCAAACTCCAGAAGCAGTGACTGAAACAATGTCATTGCATTACGCCTTTGGGACAGGACTTCGACAAGAGTGGGCCAGGTCATAAAAGATACGATGTTAAAAGCCGTAGATAAATTGGAAACGATTTGATTCAATAGATCTTTCGTCAGACTAGACCCAATCGACAATGAGGAAGTCGTCGGAGAAAATGATTTTGTACGAGTTTGTGGGAGATCCCTTGTCGAAAGCAACACCTCGTACCCCAGCCCAGAGAACACGTCCTACCACTTGGGATAATACTATAAAACGAATTAGTAGATCCAGACGAATTAGTAGATCCAGCCTTCCATAGAGAGACAGACAGGTAGATAAATAAATATAATGCTTTAACTCTAAATCAAAATTATACACGCATTGCGAAACGGTCAGCCTTACAAATAAATAGCACCTGTTTCAGGGAGACAGGAGTAAATTCCTAGTACTATAACATCTTGATTTCCAGTTAAGGCATTGTCTCCAGTGGCTGGACCAGTGGTTTGAAATTCTGGTGTGATATCTCAAACGCTCGACATTGCAGGGTTCTTTTTATCCTGTATATTGTTCATTACAATAATAATAATAATAATAATAATAATAATAATAATAATAATAATAATAATAATAATAATAATAATAATGGTTGATAATAATAATAATAACAGCAGTAACACTGACCTCTGATTTGTCGCCTTGCATTTCGGGAAATCTCAACAATCTGAACGCCAGTCCTCTTACATTGAAAATGGGCCGAATGCCGAGATCAAATCGAATGCCCCTTCAGTCGATAATTAGACTGTCTGTAAATGGAATTTTAGTTTTTATAGTTACCCCTATAAGGCAACCGGCCACGTGATCAATGGAATTTTGGGAACAGGGAGCCATTAACTCTCTATCCCGGGCGCTTGTCTTCTCAGTATGAAGTCGGTTAGGCGGGTAATATCCGCGACATCCAAATTAAAACTTTAGAACAATAAAAAGATAGGGGCCGGAAGTAAAGGTATTGCCGAAATTCGACCTTTTTCCTCTGCAGGATTTCCAGTTCTATACAGCTCTATAAGATATCAATGTTGGTAGTTTCTGAGGTCTTCTCCACCAAAACTACTTCAAGGGGTTACAGAACCAACTCGAAAATTGTGCCTGTTTTGAGCATCAGATTCAAAGAAATGAAGTTTCACAATTATTTTTACTGTTTGAAATTTCATTCGTATATCAGTTGAAATTCCAAACAAGGTTTTGAAGCTCTCAGCCGGAGCTTATAAAGTTGTCAGACAAGCAAACATGCATGTCTCATTTCAGAGCTTATGAAGCTTTCAGCTAGCAAACAGTCAAACATGCAGTTTCTGCCAAACAAACACATTTCAGAGCTGATGAAGTTCTCAGCCACAGAAACATGTATGTCACATTTCAGAGCTTATGGGACTTCCCCAGCAAACAAACATTTATTTATGTCACAGAAAAATATTCAGAGTTTATGAAGTTCTCAGACAAGCAAACATGTATGTCATGTTTCAGAGCTTATGAAGTTCTCAGCCAGCTTAAAACATTTATGTCATATTTCCAGAGCTTATACTCCAGCCAAGCAAAAATATATGTCATATTTCAGAGCTTATGAAGTTCTCAGCAAAGCAAACATGTATGTCACATTTCAGAGCTTATGAAGTTCTCAGCCAAGCAAACATGCATGTCACATTGCAGAGCTTACGAAGTTCTCAGCAAAGCAAACATGCATGTCATGTTTCAGAGCTTATGAAGTTCTCAGCCAAGCAAAAATGTATGTCACATTTGGAGAGCTATGAAGATCTCAGCCGCTGTAAAAATTTGTCACATTTCAGAGCTTATGAAGTTCTCAGACAAGCAAACATGCATGTCACATTGCAGAGCTTATGAAGTTCTCAGCCAAGCAAACATGCATGTCACATTTCAGAGCTTATGAAGTTCTCAGCCAAGTAAACATGCATGTCACATTTCAGAGCTTATGGAGTTCTCAGCCAAGCAAACATGCATGTCACATTTCAGAGCTTATGAAGATCTCAGCCAAGCAAACATGCATGTCACATTTCAGAGCTTATGAAGTTGTCAGACAAGCAAACATGTATGTCACATTTCAGAGCTTATGAAGTTGTCAGACAAGCAAACATGTATGTCACATTCCAGGTCTTATGAAGTTCTCAGCCAATCAAAAATGTATGTCACATTTCAGAGCTTATCCGTTCAGCAGTCCTTGAGAGTGTTTAAGGTTTAATGCCTAGTAAAGATAACCACACGATGAAGTAACTACTCAATATTCAAAGAATGTACCGTACCGTACAAATGGAGCATATTGGCACAGGGTATCTACCTGAGCAATATGGAGGCCACTGGTACAAGTGTTGTAATGATGAGTATGACCATTTGAACTTTCCACATGAAATCCAAGATTTTACCTATGCAATCCGTGAACTGATTCACTGACACCATCATCCTGATACTACCAGCACTATCCTATTCCTTTCCCTGTAGTCCTATGCACAATCCCGGTTATCCTTCCTAGTCCCGAAAACACTCTCCTTTCATTTTGAACTGGTTAATTGCCATAAAAACTTGTCTTCCTCTCATACACATCCGCTGTCATACACTGCCTATCTCCTGAACCACATCCACGAGTATACAAAATCCAAAGGCTTTCATATCACTTTTAGTAATGGAGAGACAAATCGAAAGTTGTGTTTGGGTACATATATATTTAAAAATAAATCTACACAGAGAGCTTTCGGGAATCTGTTCGATTCCCTGTTCCATCAGATTCCCGAAAAATTAAATATATTTGCACCCATACACAACTGTGGATTTGGTTCTCCATTTGAAAACTCACGATACTGTGAGTATTTTTTAACTTTTAGTAATTTGAATACTATGTTTTGGGGATTTTATGCACCATGCACCGGCCATTTGGTGATTTTCACCAATCGGGGAGGCAAGAATGTTATTGTTTTTCTTACCTGGACACCTGCAAGATTGAAAGACTGTTTGCTGTTGGCCAAGGGGTTCACAGCCATCCTCTTGGCGTTTGTGTGCCCTGCTCAAGAGCTGATAAGTGACTAAGTGTGTGTGTGTGTGTGTGTGTGTGTATGCGAGGCGCGCGCGAGTTTTTACACTCGCCTCAAATGACATGTGTAAATAGCTTCTTGAATGAGGGTTACACAAGTGTTCAGGTAGCATACCACTCAAAGTTTCTGATGTAAATATCATGAATTACGGATTATGTAATTTGCGGCGTCACGGTGAGATTTGGCTCTTTCAGACCATTGCTTATTCGTAGATTTTGATAATTTGCTTGTGTTATTTATTCAGTTTCATGATTAACCACTGGTAAAGGAAACTGAATATAAAGAAGCATTATTTTATGAATTTTTGATGGCCTGTATTTGTCAAATACGTTACTGGTATCAAAGATTTGATCAACTCATAGTGAAATTTTTTTCTCTGAACATACAATGAAATAATCCAAGATCTTGCTTCAAGCATTTATTTATGGATATTACTTACATGGTACGGATCACTCCATCTGCTATTAGATACTAGCCCTCAGTGTGATTAAAAAAAAATTACTAAAGTGAACACTGAATTGCCCTCCGGTAAGCAGATGTTTGATGTTTCCATTTTAATGACAGGTGTGGAGTGGCACCTGTCCTTAAGTACTTATGGACCGTCAGTTGGCTGGACGTGATAAACAGTGTAACACACAGCTCCCGATGGCTTCAGACCGAACTGAATATTAAGGTAACATCGAAACACGTAGAAATGGAGGAAAGAAGTTTTGTTTTCAAACAGTATTACCTGACGAAACGATCTTTTAAAGAGGCATTTTTACCGTTTTTTTTTTAGAATTAAGGTAATATCGACGTACTTAAAAGTGAAGGAAACAAATTGCTTTATTGTCAAATAGTATTACCTGACGAAACGATCTTTTAAAGAGACATTTTTACCATTTTTTTTTTTTTTTTTGAGAATTAAGGTAATATCGACGTACTTAAAAGTGAAGGAAACAAATTGCTTTATTTTCAGATAGTATTACCTGACGAAACGATCTTTTAAAGAGATATATTTACTTTTTTTTTTTAGAACTGAGGTAATATCGACGTACTTAAAAGCGAAGGAAACAAATTGCTTTATTTTCAAACAGTATTGCCTTACGAAACGATCTTTTAAAGAGATATATTTACCTTTTTTTTTTAGAACTGAGGTAATATCGACGTACTTAAAAGCGAAGGAAACAAATTGCTTTATATTCAGATAGTATTACCTGACGAAACGATCTTTTAAAGAGATATATTTACCTTTTTTTTTTTTAGAACTGAGGTAATATCGACGTACTTAAAAGCGAAGGAAACAAATTGCTTTATTTTCAAATAGTATTACCTTACGAAAACTTTAAAGAGATCGACTTTTATTGCTTTATTTTCAGATAGTATTACCTGACGAAACGATCTTTAAAGATATATTTAATTTTTTTTTTAGAATCGACGTATTAAAGTACCTTTTTTTAAAGAGATATATTTACCTTTTTTTTAGAACTGAGGTAATATCGACGTACTTAAAAGCGAAGGAAACAAATTGTTTTATATTCAGATAGTATTACCTGACGAAAACTTTTAAAGAGATCTTTTTTTTAAAGGTAATATCGATATATTTACAAACAGTATTATTTTTTTTTAAAGAGATATATTTACCTTTTTTTAGAACTGAGTAATATCGACGTACTTTAAAAGCGAAGGAAACAAATTCAGCTGACGAAACGATTATTGTCATTTAATTTTTCTTTTTTAGTATAATATCCTGACGAAACAAATTCTTTTAATTACCTGACGAAACGATTTTTACAATTTTTTTAGAATTGAGGTAATATCGACGTACTTAAAAGTGGGAAACAAATTGCTTTATTTTCAAATAGTATTACCTGGCGAAACGATCTTTTAAAGAGACATTTTTTACCATTTTTTGAGAATTAAGGCAATATCGACGTACTTAAAGTGAAGGAAGCAAATTGCTTTATTTTCAAATAGTATTACCTGACGAAAAGATCTTTTAAAGAGCCATTTTTTTTTTTTAGAATTGAGGTAATATCGACGTACTTAAAAGCGAAGGAAACAAATTGCTTTATTTTCAAACAGTATTACCTGACGAAACGATCTTTTAAAGACACGTTTTTTACCTTTGTTTTCAGAATTAAGGTAATATCGACGTACTTAAGTGAAGGAAACAAGTCGCTTTATTTTCAAACAGTATTACCCGACGAAACGATGTTTTAAAGAGACATTTTTTACCTTTTTTTTCAGAATTAAGGTAATATCGACGTACTTAAAAGTGAGGGAAACAAATCGCTTTATTTTCAAATAGTATTATTTGACGAAACGATCTTTTAAAGAGACATTCTACCATTTATTTACTGTTTACCAAAGCAACAACGAGAGATCGAGTGAGGAGAGAATACCTTTTCAGAACTAATTGATTTTTAGTTTCTGTAAAAGAAAACTATTGTGTCGGCTTTGTCTGTCCATCCGCACTTTATTCTGTCCGCACTTTTTCTGTCCGCCCTCAGATCTTAAAAACTTCTGAGGCTAGAGGGCTGCAAATTGGTACGCTGATCATCCACCCTCCAGTCATCAAACATACTAAATTGCAGCCCTCTAACCTCAGTAGTTTTTATTTGATTTAAGGTTAAAGTTAGCCATAATCGTGCCTCTGGCAACGATGATAGCAGGCCAAAACCGGGCCGTGGTTAAAGTTTCATGGGCCGCGGCTCATGCAGCATTGCTACCGGATCACCGAAAGATATCATGTCGGTGGCCTTGATTATACGCTGTAGCGGCTGTACAGAAACTCGATTGCGCCGAAGAAACTTCGGCGCATTTTTTACTTGTTATTCATTTTCTCTGGGTGAGGTTGCAGGCCCCACGCCCTTTTTAACCCTTAGTAATGACTCCCGCATTCGCCTAGCTATCAGTTACCCAATTCCTTTGCTTAGGTCTTTTTTTTAAATTTTTACGAAGCGTGCCCGTCCGTCCATCCTCAACAAGGAATCGAACTTGTCCCCACTCGCTTTTGGTAAGCAAGGATGCTACCGATCACACTGTTATTATTATTATTATTATTATTATTATTATTATTACGGCCCACATTTACAAGGATAAACGTAAAACACAATCAAGTTCAAAAAAACAACCACCCACAGAATGCAATCATGTATTTGAAGGGTGACAAATATAGGAGCTACTGGTGGAATGAAGTAACGAAGAAAGATCTATCATAAACAAGACTGAAAAGATATAATACACAGTGAACGCTGCTGATGCCATAACTTAACTCCATTTGTTTGAAAGAGGATCTTGCCCCTATATTATTATTATTATTATTATTATTATTATTATTATTATTATTATTATTATTCTATCAAACGAACACGATGAGAGAGAGAGAGAGAGAGAGAGAGAGAGACTGATTTTCTGCACACGCGCTGTCTTCAGTTTAGCGATGAAACTGACGACGCTCTTGTGTTCTAGGAAATCCGTCTGCTAATCCCAAATATAATGATAATAACAATTAAACAATAATAATAAACAACTTTATTTCAGCCTAAGCCATATTCATCAATAATTATGGATACAAGGAAGTAATCGAAAAATTTCACGGTCAAGCTAGTCCTCGTTTATTAAATAACTGACAATTAAGATTACCAACCATTCCTTTTCCCTGATTAGGTTATTAAAAATATTAGTTTTCAACAAAACCTAAATGTTCTCTGATTCATGTCTCCGATTCAGACATTATTTCCTTTTGGTAAATCAAAGTCATGTTTAGTGAATTCACAAGGTCATTTTTTCCATGGTCTTCGTCGTAAAATCCCGTTTCCTTTCGTAAATTTGTTTACACCTTTTATGACAAATGAACTGCTTAGGCTAGTAACATCGATTACTCACTTGTATCAGCGCCGTAAATTGTAAAGCTATGTTTATCATTCAGGTGTAAACATGGGTCGATTTTAGACCAACGAATGCTGCACAGCCCTACAACACGATTGGGAGAGTAGAGAACACATGTCACTGCCTGCACAAATGAGTATATATATATATATATATATATATATATATATATATATATATATATATATGTATATATATATATATATATGTGTGTGTGTATGTGTATTCATACATTTATATATATATATATATTATATATATATATATATATATTATATATATATATATATATATATATATACATATATATATATTTATATATATATATATATATATATATATATATGTGTGTGTGCGTGTGTGTGTGTGTGTGTGAGTGTGTTGATTATGTATGCGTACATCATTAGAAGTTACATTACCCTGAACGAAAAAACTGGAGATACATCCGTTATGAGTTCTCTTATCAGATCAAATCACGTGCCTGCTAGTTAATTCATACAAATTGCTAATAAAAATACCAGGATTATCACATTTAAAAGCATCTCCAACCCTCAGATTAACCTGAATATCATTCACGAATGTAGCACGTAACTACGAACCCAAGCTTTTTTGTGAGGGTTTGATGATCTGTGCCAAAGGTGTCCCGATTAATTCATCAACCTGTCCACTTGAAACGCTGTCATCAAAATTATTATCTGATGGCTGAAAGCGAACTGTAAAATATGGATCCCGGTCAAAATTTGACTCTGCACCTGCGTGAAAATTGCAACGCCATTAGTTGCTTAGGGTCTAGAGCCTAAGTGACTCACTCTGCTGGATTTTGTGATCAAGGGATGCCTTAAGATTTGATCAAGACGATTATAAACAAAGATAGGCTTATTTCACCTCTTGTTTAATTTGTGAACATGAGAATTCTTCCAGTAAAGAGAAACTATTCTCAGAAAACAGTGCCAATTCTTTTCTTCAGCTGGAAACGACACAGGCATCATCTCCCATGAGTCCATTCAAAACTACAAATGCAAGAGCTTGCAACCGTAACGCGTTGACAGGTTACTTCAGTAAAAAAAAAAAAGTAATACAATTTAGGTTGTCTTTAAAAGATCACCCCTTAAAATCATAATAAATCTCTAAATATAAAATGAATGGGAGTAGAGTGGTTATGAAGCAGTAATAGATTATTGATATCCTACTGATATCGTACAGAAAGGTCGAGACTCAGACGAGACGATGAAGTCCACGGAAGATGCAAGGCCCCGGCGATATGGCTGCAACACATAATACCGATAACTAATCTTCCATGAAACCTATACAAAGTCACTGAACCACCATCCACATGCCCAGCTGCACAAATAGGGATCCCAGCCAAGTATTAATTAGTCCTATCATGTTGCAGAAGCGTACACTGTGATGCAATATGGTCTTCCAGGGAGTAGCCAAGGTTAGGTTAAAACACATCGTTGTTGAGGTGGAATTAGAACTTACTTAGTTATTATTACGAAAATTAACTTGAAAATTTAATGGTGACATCAAAGAATCCTGAAAACTGCTTTAATGAAAGGATGCGTAAGTCTACAGCTAATGACTTCATTTCTTAATGATGTACTCTTAAAATTTCGATTCAAAGGTCGAAGTGTAAGATGCCTACAAAAGTTCTTTCACCGTATGTGACCAGTAAATTGGACACACACACACTCACACGTACATACACATACGAGCACACACACATACACACACACACACACACACACATATATATATATATATATATATATATATATATATATATATATATATATATATATATATATATATATATATATATATATATATATATCAGGATTGAGGGCAGTGGAAACAGACTGGTACATAAAAACATCTTTATTTTTGCCGACGTTTCAAGACAACAAGTCTCATTTTCAAGGCTGCAATAAAAGAATAAATATTGATACATATAAAATATACAAAAATCTCTTTAAAAACATTTGTATATTTTATATGTATTCTCAATATTTATTCTTTTTATTGCAGCCTTGAAATGAGACTTGTTGTCTTGAAACGTCGGCAAAAATAAATATGTTTTTATGTACCAGTCTGTTTGTGTCCTGATATGTTCAATTGATTTGCTGTCCTGCCTGTATCCTATATATATATATATATATATATATATATATATATATATATATATATATATGTGTGTGTGTGTGTGTGTGTGGTGTGTGAATATAGTATATCATACATTTATACTGAGTTTCAAAAAATGTCAGACTGCATATTAAAAAATATTTCACAATAATATCCAAAGAACAAAGCGAAAATATTTAAACTTTCATGGAAACGTAGAAGAGGCCGTGATAGTCATGATACCAGAACTCAGTGAAAACAGCGGATATTAAATACAAGCGTCTGTTTTTAAAGCCCATATATCAAAAACTTGAAAAAATGCCTTTTCCATTCTGTTCGACTCAACTGTTAGCATTTTGCTTTATGGAAAAGAATTGAGTTAAATTCCTGTGTGTTGGTCAGTAGAGAATGTTAACTACCAAACAATCTAGTTGGTATATTAACCATTTTTGGCATTTTTTCTACTCTGACGTAATGAAGAATACTTATGATATCATGGAGAAAACAGAATTTTCTTCTTAATCACCTTTTAGTTATATAGCATGAAATGTGTATTAGTTCCTCGTTGGACAGGTCGGTATAGTTCTCGGCTAGCACTCTGCTGGGCCCGCGTTCGAGTCTCCGGGTTCGGATTCCACAATAAGCTGTAGGTCCCGTTGCTAGGTGACCAATTGGTTCTTAGCCACGTGAAATAAGTCTAATCCTTCGGGCCAGCCCTAGGAGAGCTATTAATCACCTCAGTGGTCTGGTTAAACTAAGGTATACTTTGTATGTCTGTGTCAATGTAAAAAATTTGTACGAACTTGTTGTATTAAACTGTAAAAGATAATCAAGTATATTTCAAACTGATTAATTACTTCCGACAAAGAGGAAAATTAATCAATTTTAAATCTATCTATCTTTTACAGTTTTCTACAACAAATTTAGACAGTGAGATTATATTTTTCGTTCTGTTAGTATATCTATCGATCTGTCTGTCTGACCCAGGATCCACTAAGGGTCCTGGTCTGGCTATGACCAAGGTTACTAAAAATTCTTGAACGTATTTTGACGAAAATTGGTGAAAAGTTGTATGGTGACACTAACGTTAATTGGCTTTTGATGCGAATGGATCAAACCCTTCACTAAAAATCTGTCATCTAGAGGGCGCCACCCAAACGGTTTTAAAAGAAATTTTACCTAAATCCGTTCATTCTTTCTCGAGATATATTGTTAAAATTCAGACATCCCTACCTTGGCGGAGATACGTGTTCCTCGAACGCTCTTGCTAATTGTATCACAGCAGAAACAAAATTGCAGAAGTAATCACCTTTACACTCTATATTTTAATTTCAAAATTTCAGTCGTATGCAGTCTGTTATGACAGATACATCAAACCTCACAAGTAAATCATTTCGATTTGATATTCACCTGAACGCTGTCATGTACAGAGGTACACAAATGTACGCATTTTTACATAAGCATATATGAGAGAACTTGAAAAGTCCCTGAGGCATTGATGGAGTCAATAGTGTTACACCGAATTGTGGCCTGAAATTATTTGATTCACTGGTCTCTTAACTTCTTTTACATTGGGTATTTAGTTAGAATAGCTCACATATATAATCTGAATGAATGGAACCTTCGCATTTTATAAGCAAATGACCATAAATGTACACAGATACAGTCACACATATACACAAGTTTTAGGCTATACTCGTATAACTACAAACCGATGAAGTAAATTTCTTTTTGCCTCAAATGATTAAGGTTGAGCCTTAATATTTTCCATGAATATTGAATAGGTTGCTCGATGCTTCACATGTTTCTCAGATGATTAGTAAAACTTATAGATCTCTCTCAAATACACAAACAAACAGAATGATTCCTCTATCATCCGTTACCTGTCTCTATCTGTCTATCCATCTATCTCTGAAAGAGCTCAGCTCAGGTTCAGGAATCTCGTAAATAGAACCACTGTTGCATCACAATATCAATGTTCGATTCCCTGCGTCCCAACAGCTAAAATGGCTAAACTGTCAACAGTGACAGCATTATAAGGGAGGGTCGAGACGGCAGTTCCAGATTCTGGGTACTGTACGAACCGTCCCACCTTGGACCAAGACTTCATTCCGCTTACTGACATAGACACGAGTGGTAAGAGTGCCCGACCCGGGCTAGACGACGGCTAGGCTATCGTTGTTGCACACACAAAAAATATATCGATATACAGTAAGTTATATTATTTTAGAAGGTAAACTAATGGCCATTTGTGAGAGTTTTAGCAGCAAAGCAACTTAATACATTTCTCAGTTTCTTACTCTGGAACGTAATTGATCTGTTATATCCCACGGCTGTTTCGATGTGACAAAATTGGGAAGAATAATTAAAATCCATCTGCCATGCCATTCACTTGTAGACTGTGGAATTCTCAACCTTCAGTGTTTCCTGTATCGTATAACCTGCATTTTTTCAAGTGGCGACCTCCGTCATCACTTAAAGAATGAAGTCCATTAACACATATTTTATTATGATGTCCATCTCGCTGCTGAAAATCCCCTGCTTTCATTCATTGGCAAATAGTAGTAGTATGTGTATGTCTGTTGAAAATCTTTTGTGACTGTTTACGTATGATATTCATTAAGTACCTGATCACTAAACAACTGTAGTGTGTATCCGACAAAAGAAAATAGGTTAATGGCTACCAGCCTCGTCTGAAAAATACATACTAACAACCAGACAGCTAAGTTCTAGATCTCATTCCGTTGAAAGAAAAAAGGCTCATATATATATATATATATATATATATATATATATATATATATATATATATATATATATATATATATATATATATATATATAATCAACACACAATCACGTGCGGAACAGAAAACTTTCTGACTCACATCAGATTGAACCCAGGTCTTTCAATTGAAAGGGCATGCTGCCCACTCAGGCCAGTATAAGTTATAAAAGAAGATTTATTTCGGGCAGAGTTTCACTTTTCACAATTTTGTTGCAGTAACGCCTTTGTGGCATTGACTTTGATGCTCACTGTTTCCTATTTCCTTACTTCTGCTATCAATAATTCTTCAAAGTTCTGGATAAGTATATAGGTTCGTGGTGTGTTTTCCATTTATTGCTACGGTCCGTTTCACCTAATCTAAGGCTTTTCTGCAAGGACTTATACATACAGTTGTCCTAAGGGCAGGGAGTTGTACCAGCCATATTCCTTGGTTACAATTTTGGTTTTCAATTTACAATGAGGTGGTTAGTTGTTTACACAATGTTTCCTTAATATGTTATTACATGGTAAAACTATGTTACAGTATTGGTTCTACATTCTATTTCTACATCTTATTACCAATAAAATGATTGATTTCTTCATGTGAGGCGTTCTGGCGTCGCTCCACTCAGCGTTGTTGACCTTGACCTTGGATACCTCTTGTCGGTCGAGCAGACAGTAGAGAACGGTCACCTGTTTGCGTATTTAAACTTGGTTTGCTTGTGGCTATAAAACTGCTTCTGTTATTGTTATGCATATATATATATATTTTTATATATATATATATATATATATATATATATATATATATATATTATTTCTAACTCAGGACCAAACCCCAGTTTTTCAAATGAGAGGCCAGGACGTTACCAATTGACCCATATTGGCCTTAATTGGTAACACCTTGGCCTCTCATTTGAAAGACCAGGGTTCGGGCCCAATGTGAATCAGAAATTTATTTCTGTGAAACACGTGCTCATGTTTTCATTATTTCTATATATAAATATATATAAATATATATATATATATATATATATATATATATATATATATGTATGTATATATATATATATATATATATATATATATATATATATATATACATTGATATATATGTATAGACAAAAGATAGATAGATAGGGCAGGGTGTAAGGCCAGCAACCTCACCCCATAATTTCTCGTTGAAAACCGAAAGGGTAACACTCTTTGTGAAAAAATACACATATTCTTGAGAATTTCATTTTTTGCGTAATGAATGATCATTACTTAGAAATAACATAATTAAGAAATTATTCTTCGGTGTGGGTGTAAATCAAAATAGGTGACCAGTTTCTTCAGCTGTAATCTTGCTAATGGAAATTATTTACCGATCTGACGTCTGCCAAAGGCAATACACATGACCCTGTAAATCCTTTTTCGACGAAGTGGGCATATTTATAACCGGCAACTAAAGACTTTAGAATAACTTCTGGAGAGAGAGAGAGAGAGAGAGAGAGAGAGAGAGAGAGGGAGGGGATCTAGAAAGACTTCTAGAGAGAGAGAGAGAGAGAGAGAGAGAGAGGTTCTAGAAGGACTTCTAGAGAGAGAGAGAGAGAGAGAGAGAGGGGCCCTAGAAAGACTTCTAGAGAGAGAGAGAGATGCTCTAGAAGGACTTCTAGAGAGAGAGAGAGAGAGGCCCTAGAAAGACTTCTAGGGAGAGAGAGAGAGATGCTCTAGAGGGACTTCTAGAGAGAGAAAGAGAGAGAGAGGCTGTAGAAAGACTTCTAGAGAGAGAGAGGGGGAGCTCTAGAAAGACTTCTGTAGAGAGAGAGAGAGAGGTTCTAGAAGGACTTCGAGAGAGAGAGAGAGAGAGTTTTACGTAGGAGTAAAGTTATTTTCTCATTGTAGCAATTATGGTCGGTTTTCCTACAAACTTAATTGGAATCAACTTCATTTTAGCCTAAGCACCCTTATAATGTTAACCAGTAAACCGTCCGTAGGTTTTGACTTTGTAGTTTTCATTTACGTAAAAATTATTATTTTTAGAAAATGATTCTGACGCATTTTATGGTAAATTCTTTCCCAAAGAATTCATTAACATTTCTTGTGTCTTTTTTTTTCATCCGGGTACCAAGCAAGAAGCAATGTCACAGAAGTATTAATTGTCTCTTACTAGCTTCGAAGAAGTATAGGTATTTGTAGCCTAATGGCCAGTAAATAACCAAAAATTTGGGAGTGTAAAGGTTTAAGGGGAAAAACTTGGTCACAACAGATTCTTCCTTTACTAATAACGACAGATTTTTTTTCAAGTCTTGCCTCTCAACAATACTTTAAAAATTTGTGATCAGTAAGTAATCAAAATAAGAAAATACAAACTTCATTCTAGTTCAATGCCGTTAGAAATACATAAAGTAGATACAATAAACAGCAGTAAAATACATTTACATAAGAAGAAAGATTGAACAGTTGCACTTGAACATTGTATTTTAATAATAATAATAATAATAATAATAATAATAATAATAATAATAATAATAATAATAATAATCTTTGGGTGTTTGAAATTTTGACCTGTGATTTGTCCGGCTAACAATGGATCCGCCAACCTTCATTTGGGATAGATGATGAGACGAATAATGAAATAATTTAAAGAGAAAATAGTAATAATGATAGAAAAGGATGCCAGTAACGACAGAAAACATTGTGTTGAAAATAGGTGTACAACACACTCTCTCTCTCTCTCTCTCTCTCTCTCTCTCTCTCTCTCTCTCTCTCTCTCTCTCTCTCTCTCTCTCTCTCTGAGGAATATGGCATCTTTTTCCAGTGGATGGCATTTAAGTAACAAGAATTCCTCAAACAACGAACAACACTTGGGGATTTCTTCATGCTAATATCCTACCACATGTGTTCATCGGATTGGGTGATTATCCGGAGGGTAAACAATATTATCTTACCCCTACCACAAAAGAATGACCCTCTTTTAGGGGGCAAAGGAAGTTTCATAACTAATCTTCACCCATGTGGCCAGTGGATGAATAAAAGAGACAGCCACAAGGATAATCTACGTCTAACGATTCACCCTTCCTGAAGAAGCTTCTGAATCAAAATATCCGTTCACAAATCCTGTTCAACCGCCTGGACCAGAGGTAAATGCATCACAATGTCCTCACACAACCACTCTCTGGCCTACTAAACTCAGCGTGTCATAGGGCAAAAACAGACCCCTGAACACATGGCTGGTTGGTTTAAACGAGGCCGGCTTTGTGCCAGCACCAGCCCTTACCACAAGTATGGGCCATTAATGTAGTAAGGTGTTGAAAGGGATGGGGGCCGGATGTGGATCCCTGGATGGATCCCTGGACTTTCCAGACATCAAAGACGCAGTAAACACAGATCTCCCGATGCTCGGACGGTCTCTTCAAAGGGTGAAAGGGATTAGTGCACTGGCATTCCATCCTTCATACACTCAGGACCTCAAATGGATGGAATTTGGAGAATATCTACTTCCTAGATACATAGATACTTAATGCAAATACGGAGACCAATTAGCATCTGGAAAAGGTTAAACGAATTCAACTATAATCTTTGAGAACAGAAAAGGGGAAACTGTGGATTGCCAGATATAAATGAGAATCCAGCTAAGACAATCTAAGAGCGTGTTTACTGGAAGAACCAGTTAAAAGAAGAACGTAACGTCCCAAAAGGAATTATGAGTTACGTAAACGAACAAAGATAAAGGAGGTTAGACTTAGGACGAACGAATTTTATATAAAAAGAATATATCTCTTGAGTTTCTTATTTGTATTCCAACGAATGATATTTTCTCCATAGCCTTTTCTGTAATTCCACTTACTCCTCAAGTTTCGGGAAATATTTCCAATAATGTCTGTGAGCTTAATCCAAATGCTTAATTTCTCGCACATATTACCGTCATATTTATGCGCCCATGGCCTAATTAGTAATTTTAAAAACGTAAGTCATTTTATCATTCTGCGTTCTTATTTGAGCTAAATTATCCAGCGTATTAGGAAGAGATTTCATATCCTGCCAAATATCGCATGAATTACAGTATTTTTATACAGAGTTGGCTTCAAAACTTTATCTAAAACATTATGATAAGTAAAGATGTCTATCTCTTCCCAAGTGTTTGGAATCTTATTATTCTTCTCCTTTTGTCATTTTAAATTGCGAATGGTGATGTATCATAGCAAGTAATACATCAAATGAAATTTATAATTTCTTGATTCAAAATAAAACCTGTATATTTCGAAAGTAGGCCTATTATCACTAACAAAGTTACTATATTGCTTCTGAAATTTGAAATTTTCTTCCAGGGTATCCAGAAGTCAGTGGAAACCATATTTTGACAACTACTTCAAGGACCATGGATCTAAATGGTGAGTGGCTTCTTAAGAAAAGTATTTCTAATATTTGGTAAACCTAGAATATGAAGGAATAGGATCCTAAGCATATATTATTGCTATAATGCCTGTTGGAGTCCATCTAAAATACCTTACTGTTTGCGTGTCATATGACGAAGATTTCTCTAGTATTTTCACTTATGGATCCTCTGTTTTTTTAAGGTCTTCGGAAGTAACTGGGATTCTTAGATTGCTATGCATGAATGTGTCCACATATATGATACTTCTCTTGTACACTAATATTGGTCAATGACTGCCTTGTGTTCATAATTTGGCGAATATAAACAGCGTTTATTCAGAAGTTTTATTTTCTGTAGATGTGCAGGGTAGTGAAAACTGGCGCTGTAAATCCGTAGACTTTCAGGCAGATCCTTTCGGCGTTTCTTCTGTCGTCTTTACCAGCAGATGGATTCTGGATATATCGGTGCTTCTTTTGTAGTTTTTCTTGTCGACATGTTTCGACCAACCCGTTGGTCATCTTCTGTACGGGTGAGACGAATCCAGAGACACGGGGTGCGGGTGGATGCAGTGCTGAAATTTGATTGGTCGCTATGGGATTATCGTCATGAGCAAAGGAGTACCCGTGGGAGAGTGTAAATGTGTAATACTACTGGGAGGGTCGCTGCCCGGAGATGGACGCTCCTGATTGGTCCGCTCACCAGGGATGCTGGCGGAATAATAATAATAATAATAGATCTTATTGAAAAGGATGGTTCTGTTATGCGAATTTATCTTATACAGGATCTTTTCTAGTTTCCTTACAATTCGCTTTTCAGGCTCAGCGATGTTGGTCAGCAACTGGCCGATATTCATATTGGAAAAAGAATAGTGTGTGGAATGCGGGAAGTCTTTTATTGAAATATTCAATCAGAAATCAGTGGATACCTTCATGGTCTGATTCAGGCTCTTCTACTTAGGCTGTGTACCGTCGACTTGTTCTGACCATCCTCGTTGGTCATCCTTCGACGTGGGTTGAAAAGGACTTGGAGATAGATAAATTCCATAATACAGCCATCCTTTCAATAAGACCTTGTTTAAGAGAGGTCTGTTAGAGGGTCTGTTTCCTTCATATAATAATAATAATACAATAATAATAATAATAATAATAATAATAATAATAATAATAATAATAATAATAATAATAATAATATACTGAGAGTAAGTAATCTCACCTAGAAATAAATTTGACACGTCTCCTCTTGGGAGGATCGGAACCATTGACCGATGACTTACCTTGCCAACATTATAACAGTTATGAGGCTGAGTGCATGATTCTTTGTAGGCAATAAACTCAGTCATCCACGTATCCATGAATGTGCCCAATGCTAATCCCTGCCCTTGTAAGGAATAATCTCGTTCCTTGTAAGTCACAGTTCAGTCATCAAACACCAATGACTTTTCTGGTACTTTTCATTTCCGTAGGTACTAGAGTGGCTATATTTCTTTAGAACAAGCTACTATTGCAAATGCAACATGATGATAAAAAGTGAGAGACAGAACTAAATGAAAGTTCGGAGTTATATTTATCAATTTCTCTTTAGTCTTTCATATTTCATGGAAACAGTAAAATGGCAGAGATAGCTGAACCCTTTGTCCTTTTATTGTCCCTATTAACTGCTCAGTTATTTTCATGCTATATTTGACACCATTCGTTCAATAGTTGCGAGTTAATGTCAAGCATTCCATTTATTAAAGCTGATAATTTTATTACGGTATTGCTGTTTACACCTGAGTACTGAGTGGTTAAAAGTTGCTTTCACTTACCTTCAAAGTTGTTCCAGAGACCAGTTCCAGTTTTCGATTTCCAGAATGAAATGTCAGATGGGCCGATGGTCACAGGAGATTACGATACAATAGGCATCTATAATGAGAAAAGAAATTACGGAAAGAGGTGTTCGTTGCGATAACTCATCGTATTTTGCAACTAGATTTCAACGTTAAATTGTACATTCTCGTAAAGGTTTGGGTCTGAAAGCCTGAATCAAAAGTTTCGTCCGTGAAAACAATTCTTATCGAAAACAACAAATTTCATGAACTTAAAAACTACAGACAAAGACAGAAAAGTATCCCCCCTTCCCTCCCATTTCTAAAGCAAAAAAACAAATGAAGCAAATTCTGTTCTTTCTAGGTTTTATCAGCAGAATACAACGCTGAAGACAGGAACTGACAAAAGAGCGTAGAACCAAATTTCACGAAAAAAAAAATGGAACTAAACTTGGCTCACCACAGCTGATATCGGTGCAGAAAAAATAAAAGCGTTTGTGAACATTTGTACTGGACTCATTTCCGGCGTGCGCTCCTGCCATTGACAAAGGGAGGAAATAAAAATAAGGAAATACGGATATTTCGAGAGTATTTCCCTAGCTTAAAATGCTCTGAAAATATACTGCAGGTACACATTTTTTTTTTTTTTTGGCGAATGAAATACAACCTTTATTAGAACCTTAAATTCTTTGGTAAAATCCTTAACTTGCTGTAGAATAACGTATACTTGCACCATAATTTGCTATACTAGTTGTTGCATTTCTAATTAACAAGAAAAAATTATGAAGAAATACTAAAATAAGGAAATACTGATATTTCGAGAGTATTTCCATAGATGAAAGTGCTTTTAAAATATACTACAAGTACACATTTTCCTCGGACGAAATAGAACCTTCATTTGAAGAATCTTAAATTCTTTAGTAAAATCCTTAATTTCCTTTAGAATAACACTTATACCTACACCATTTTTGGCTACGCCCAATGTTGCATTTATTCCTGACAATAAAAATGATGAAGGAGACTAAATAAGGAAGTAAAGATATTCCGAAAGTATTTTCCTACCTTAAAACTTATTTAGAATACACTGCAAGTACAAATTTTTCTCTGTTGAAATAGAACCCCTATGAGAAGAATCTCAAATACTGTAGTATATCCGTGAATTTTCTGTAGATTAAAACGTATACCTACATAATTTTTTCTACGAAAACTGTAGCATTTCTTCCTGACATGAAGATCATAAAAAAAAAGACTGCAATTATGCGATACCTCGAATACTTCATTGCTATCTATCACGGCAAAGTCTGCAATTCAGACCAGTCTGCTAGCTTTAACAACCTTTCCAGCAAAAAAATAAAAAAAAAAAAACATGCAAATGCGCAAGCAACACCGTGCCAGGGAAAGAAAAAAAAATAAATAAACTCCCGCAATTGAGCAACCGTCACTGCAACTCTCCACAACACGACGGCGAACAGCAAAAGGGGGGAAAATGATAATAGGATTGCAAAGATGGTGAGAGAATATGGACTTGGAATGCAGCAAGCAGCAAAAACAGAGTGAACGCGCAACTGAAAATTTGTAAACGCTTCCGAAGACCACACATAAACATGCATAAGCCAGCCGTTTCTCTCTCTCTCTCTCTCTCTCTCTCTCTCTCTCTCTCTCTCTCTCTCTCTCTCTCTCTCTCTCTCTCAAACACACACATTCACCACACACACTCTCTCTCTCTCTCTCTCTCTCTCTCTCTCTCTCTCTCTCTCTCTCTCTCTCTCTCTCTCTCCTCAACACACACTTCTACCTACTCTCCTCTCTCTCTCAAACACACTCATCCACATACTCTCTCCTCCCTCTCTCTCCTCAAACGCACACATCCTCTCATCTCTCTCTCTCTCTCTCTCTCTCTCTCTCTCCTCTCTCTCTCTCTCTCTCTCTCTCTCACACACACACACACACATCCACTCTCTCTCTCTCTCTCTCTCTCTCTCTCTCTCTCTCTCTCTCTCTCTCTCTCTCTCTCTCTCTCGTACGCTGGTGTGCGCGTGTATGTGTGTGTGCGTGTTTGTTTATGGAAACTGAGTACATAACATTTACCTTGATATGCTAATGGTTTCATGCTATTCCTTGCTGGTCCTTGGAGTTGATCGCTCCCTCACTGAACACCACGCCCATTGTCAATGACATTCTTCTTTTATATTGGAGTCTTCGAAAGCATTCGGGTTATTTTCTTCAGTTCAACGACCAATTCTACAATCCTTTCATGCGACAGTGCTCCATATGACCCTACACAAAAGCTTCACTCTTCAGAACATTTTTAGAAGCTTTTTCGGGAAAATGCCGCGAACGCAGTATAAGCCGTTACTCTTCTAAGGAAGGAAGAGAGAAGGAGTTTTCTCAGGACTTTCTCTCCAATGAGCAGTAGCCTATTCACGATTTACCTGTATTCGGAGCTGGTCTATGGAAATCACTTATAACCTTTTAGTTTTCTGTAAAAGAAAACTATTGAGATGACAACCATGTCTGTCCATCCACTTTTTTTCTGTCCGTCCTCAGATCTTAAAAACTACTGAGGCTAGAGGGCTGCAAATTGGTATGTTGATCGTCCACCCTCCAATCATGAAACGTGTTAAATTGCAACCCTCTGGCCTCAGTAGTTTTTACTTTACTTAAGGTTAAAGTTAGCTATGATCGTGCTTCTGGCACCCCTGTAGGTTCCAACAACACATGCCACCACCGGGCCGTGGCTGAGAGTTTCAAGGGCCGCGGCTGAGAGTCTCATGGGCCGTGGCTGAGAGTTTCATACAGCATTATACGCTGTACGGAAAACTCGATTGCTCCGAAGAAACTTCGGGGCATTTTTTACTTGTTCCATCTTGCAAATCATGTCTGGTTAGCAAAGACCTTAAAGAACCATTACATGTCATATCAAGCTTGAATCTTTCCAACTTGAGATGGAGCTTGATTAGCCGCCACCAACTTGCCACGGTCAAAACATGAGTTGTCTTAGAATTATCAGTCTTGTAAATAAATCAGTTCCTCATTGGACGGGTTGATATCGTACTCTTGCACTCTCTCAGCCCGCGTTCGAGTCTCCGGCCGGCCAATAAGAATTAGAGGAATTTATTTCTGGTGATAGAAATTCATTTCTCGCTATAATGTGGTTCGGATTCACAATAAGATGTAGGTCCGTTGCTAGGTAACCAATTGGTTCTTAGCCACGTGAA
The DNA here is from genome assembly GCF_040412425.1 of Macrobrachium rosenbergii. Classification (NCBI taxonomy): domain Eukaryota; kingdom Metazoa; phylum Arthropoda; class Malacostraca; order Decapoda; family Palaemonidae; genus Macrobrachium; species Macrobrachium rosenbergii. Next base: position 85,312,145 of record NC_089743.1, on the reverse strand, counting down.
ATGTCTAATCCTTCAGGCCAACCCAGGAGGCTGTTATCAGCTCACTGGTCTGATTAAATTAAATACTTAACTTTTTGTAAATAATTTTTGCTTTCAGTTCCTTGCAAACTCATGGACGTAAGTTAACCAAGTTCCCAACTATATATTCAAAACTTAATAATAATACTTTTAGAGAGAATCTGCGTTGCGTTAACTCATTTCTAACCAATCCTCAGTTCACTTCATAATTTAGAGCGAAGTTTAGCCGAGCAGGAATCCTGAAACCTGTGGGGAAAAGCTGTCCTAAATTGTCTTTTGGATAATTGATCTGTTTCCTTTTAGAACCAAACAACAGATTCTTTATGAGCATCACAATATCATCAGTAAACAGTCAGTTAGCAATTATCGGCACTCTCCTCGAATCATAACTACTTGAAACAATTTGATATCCAGGGTTGTTCACAGTCAGATATTCTGCCTACATTTTCGACCAAGTTTTGTCTGCTTCCGTTTTTACAAGTCGCCTCTTCTATCAGTTTCATTATTTCCTCGCTTCTTAGTTCGCTCGCACTAATATAACTATTACACCCGGGCATTCATGCTTATGTACACAAAGGGCTAATGAAAGAGTTGTCATTTGAATCTCCTGCTATTCTGACCTGAGGTCAAGTTTTTTTTTTAGCTGATAGGTAAGATGGGTGAAAGAAGAATGAGGGCAGTGAGGTCAAGTTTTTTTTTTAGCTGATAGGTCAGATTGGTGAAAGAAGACTGAGGGCAGTGAGGTCAAGTTTTTTTTTTAGTTGATAGGTAAGATGGTGAGAAGAAGAATTGGGGCAGTGAGGGCAAATTTTTTTTTAGCTGATAGGTAAGATGGTGAAAGAAGAATGAGGGCAGTGAGGTCAAGTTTTTTTTTTTAGCTGATAGGTCAGATTGGTGAAAGAAGAATGAGGGCAGGGAGGTCAAGTTTTTTTTTTTTTTAGCTGATAGGTAAGATGGTGAAAGAATAATGAGGGCAGTGAGGTCAAGTTTTTTTAGCTGATAGGTCAGATTGGTGAAAGAAGACTGAGGCAGTGAGGGTTTTTTTTTAGCTGATAGGTAAGATGGGTGAAGAATCAAGTTTTTTTTTAGCTGATAGGTAAGATGGTGAAGAAGAATGAGGGCAGTGAGATCAAGTTTTTTTAGCTGATAGGTCAGATTGGTTGAAGACTGAGGCAGGAGGTCAAATTTTTTTAGCCTGATAGGTAAGATGGGTGAAAGAAGACTGAGGCAGTGAGGTCAAAATTTTTTTTTTAGCTGATAGGTCAGATTGGTGAAAGAAGACTGAGGGCAGTGAGGTCAAGTTTTTTTTTTTAGCTGATGGGTAAGATGGGTGAAAGAAGAATGAGGGCAGTGAGATCAAGTTTTTTTTTTAGCTGATAGGTCAGCTTGGTGAAAGAAGACTGAGGGCGGCGAGGTCAAATTTTTTTTTTAGCTGATAGGTAAGATGGGTGAAAGAAGACTGAGGGCAGTGAGGTCAAAATTTTTTTTTTAGCTGATAGGTAAGATGGGTGAAAGAAGAATGAGGGCAGTGAGATCAAGTTTTTGTTTCAGCTAATAGGTAAGATGGGTGAAAGAAGACTGAGGGCAGTGAGGTCAAAATTTTTTTTTTAGGGCAGTGAGGTCAAAATTTTTTTTTTTAGGGCAGTGAGGTCAAAAAATTTTTTTTAGCTGATAGGTAAGATGGGTGAAAGAAGAATGAGGGCAGTTAGGTCAAGTTTGACAGTAAGAAACTGCGCACCGCTTTAGTGAGAGGAAACAAACGACCAAAACAGCACAGTTTTACTTTTTACATAAAGAAGTGCAAATCCCTCAGACTGACTATATTGTTCAAGTCATCACAAGTCTGCAAAGACGTCTATAGTGCTATAGTAAACAAAGTGCCATCTAACAGCACTCTAGAAACCCACAGCTCCAGGCTTGGGCCTAAACAGCTTTTGGAAGGAACCAAAATCTTCTACAGTGAGCCTAGAGTTTATCATCTCATTATAATGGAGGCGATACAAGTTTCTTTTTTAGTGAAGTCACCATGTTTATATATAACCCATATATATATTACCTTGGGTTATCAATAAATATGCTACAGAGAGAGAGAGAGAGAGAGAGAGAGAGAGAGAGAGAGAGAGAGAGAGAGAGAGAGAGAGAGAGAGAAGGAGCACG
>NC_089743.1:85302470-85307470 GCF_040412425.1 Macrobrachium rosenbergii | reverse complement strand
ACCACGTAAAGTGCACTGTCAGCACCAACCTCCTAGGGGCCTTGCCTTTAAGAAATGTTACGTCGCATTTCACGTTGCTTGGCATTCGCTTGAGCGATAATTTCGTGATCTTTGTCTCCAATCGTTACTCCCTTTCAATACATCCTACTAAAATCTGTTGGATGATGATTTCCAGACCTGTGGGCATGTCATTTCTGTTCAGAAAGGCCACGTACTTGCCAAGATCAAGGAATGTCTGACAGCCATGGCAAAGAAGCAATAACGATGTATTTTTTTGTAATTATGTAGTTTACGAAAACCCAAAGGACATTATTTATTTCGTGGCTTCATATCAAGTTAATTGCCGTTATTTACATGCCGTGTCCCTAATTAACCTCTACGCTGGGATAATATCTAAAGTGAGCGACTTAGAAATAGAAATTCTCGTAATTCTGTAGTTAACAGTCATGGCAGCCGTAATGATGTTACCACGGTCGAGTTAATTACCATAAATAGGTAGGAAAGTAGATCACGCCGAACAGTCTTAATGAGATGATTTCCGTGATAGACATCAGACGTTTCCATCGATCGTTTTTTGTAAAAATATTTCCTGGTTTTGAATCTTTGGCAGGATGGCAGCATATTGAAACAAGCATGTCTGTATATAGTTATTAGTATTTTCTCAAGGTTGCTGAGAAGGGGTAGTTAGATTTTTGGTGTCGTCAGGATTTAATGGTATGTGATTTTGTGAATATATATATATATATATATATATATATATATATATATATATATATATATATGTATATATATATATATATATATATATATATATATATATATATATAATATATATATATGTATATATATATAAGTGTGTGTGTTAATCTATATATATTTTTCAGAAGTTACTTTATGATGTTTATCTCTTTGATGTAAAGAATGGAATTAGGAATGAATCTTCACAAGGTTTTTGACCTAGAAACTGACGCCTGATGAATCGCCTTAATCATCATCATCATCATCATTATAATAATAATAATAATAACAATAAGAAGAAGAAGAAGAAGAAGAAGTGTATTTCGTAGTTTTGCACAAAATCACATACTTGAACACATACAATCACTTGCAATCTGACAGTTTTTATCCACATCGAGTTGTGTGTTCTACTTTCCTTTCCCTTAAATTTTACCTTGTAAGAGACGCACCTTTTAATAACCAAATTTTACTTCTAGATGACTGATGAAATTGATACCATCCAGTCATGAATAATAATCCTTTACCAAAAAAGATCACCTGTGATTCCGGATAAAACTTTCGAGATATATCGGTTGAAATTCTCAGAGCGCCATGTCATTAAATCAGGGTCATAAACTTCTAAAAAGTGTGCTGGGGAACCATTAAAAGAAATGACCGGCCGGGCTTTTATCGCCTGCATTAATGCAAACAGGATTAAATGTCCCTCTCCGGCCACAGGTGTGCTGACTCTCATTCCTTGGAGGAGAGTAATCAGGCTCGGCCGCCTGTCGCACTGCGTTCTCGTCTTCGTCGTCTTGTGCAGCTTTGTCAAGTTTTCCCAGTTTTCATTGCAGCCGGAAGAGGTAAGTCTTAGAAACGACTCTTTTTACTTCCTTTTTCGTTCCAGGCGTTATTGGCGTGAGATGTTTAACTTTATGTTTGACTTTATGTTTGTTAGTTTCAGAACAGTGTCTAGGAAATGAAGTCCACTGGAAAATAGAGCATTGTCTATAGGGTGTGGAGTCACCACACCTAGACCTATGTTCTCTATCATGTCTTCTGAGGTATTATGGTACTGTAAAGTTTTCAGGACATTTTCTAATGAAGAAGTATATAAAAAGCTATACTATACTGCCTTACAATGCACTGATAAATTTTGTTCGCCTGGTGATACCAGGCCATTAAAGAGTAGTGCCATCAGTGCACCTCATGTGGTGCCCTGTAGGCAGTAAGGAAAGGTGTTTGCAACGTCCCTTCGGTCCCTAGCTGCACCCACTCTTTAACATTCTACTTTACTTCCATTCCAGGTTCCTTTCTTCAGTCTTACTCCTTTTCACTGCCTCAGTGCTTGGCTTGGCAGCCTAGATTTCATGAAATCAGTCATTTAAAGATAAGTGTGTCACTGGAAGAATCTAAGTGACAAGGACCTAGCATAGTTGACAAACAACCTTCAAGTATTTCTTATTTGAAAGGTTATTGAGAGTTGCTTGTGTGTGTATATAGTATATATATATATATATATATATATATATATATATATATATATATATATATATATATATATATATATATATATTATATAATATATATATATAGAGTTAACTCTCACAAGGCAACTCGCTTTTCAAGAATAAAATAGTAGCCATATTGTTAATTAAGTTCGTTTTGCCGACACGCTGACCGTCGGTCGTGGAGAATTTGCCCCTTCGATCTCCTTCTGAGTCCCTTGTGGCTTTCAATCCTCTTTTGGGATCTGTGACTGCGTTAAACCTCTTATTTCAGTTACTGGCCCAAACTCAGAGGAGCCAGAATGACTCAAGGCACTGATTAAAGGTGTCCACCCCTTCTGTATGGCTTGAGGCACAGATTAACCGGCAAGCCTTCCCCAAAAGAGAAAGTCAGGCACATTTAACCAGCCAGTCTTTGCCCAAAGAGAAAGGTGGACGTACCCAGAATGCATCTGGAATCAAAAAGCCGGTAATCCTCACAGCTGATAAATAGCCCTTCATCGCCGGAATTCAGAGAGAGACCAGAACGACGCCAAGCGAGTCACATCTCTTGACTGCCGCTTCTTCAGAGCTAACTTCCCTCTGTGGCTGAATGCCCCAGTCTTAGTATCTTAAATCCATTGCCAATCCCCCCCCAACTCCCACTGTCCCTCCATTGGTACAGCTGCAGGAGCCATCTCTTCAGAATTAAGGTACAGTAAGGAACTGAGGTTGTCCAGTCATTATCTTTTACTTCTCCTAAATGTTTCTGTTTCAAAGTCAGTTCTTACATAGACCTGACCTGTCATATAAAACTCGTGTTGTAAGTTTATTCAGTAGTTTTTTATGAAAAGAAGATTTCTGTTGCCCTCAGCTCTAGCATCTTATCCTGGCTTTTACCTTTAATTCACCCAGTGATTGTCTGCCTTTCTCTATTGCAGAAAGTAGTGCTTGCTGCTGTGAATCTGTCTGCCATGAGGAAACTCCAATTGCGACCTTATGAACCGTGCCATTAAAGTCTAATTCCCGGCACCCAGTTAACGTCTATTATTCATTTTATGTGGTGCAGCAGGACCCCAATAGCCTGCCTTATTGCCCCTTATCTTCTGGTTTTTTATTGTAAATACATGTAATTTAGTTATCCCTAAGAGTTTATCTCCAGAATCCCTCTCAAGTAGGCCTTCAGCACCTGTTTCCTCTTATTATTTTTACTCTTAGAGGTGATACAGTCAGATTAGCTACATCCTTTCGGTAAGTTTCCTTTCCCCCACCTTCAGTTGTAACAATATATATATATATATATATATATATATATATATATATATATATATATATATATATATAAATATACTCACTGTTTTATATTTCATATATGAACGTAGATTTCGTTGATATATGAAATATAAAAGTGCTCTCTGTTTTTATATATATATATATATATATATATATATATATATATATATATATATATATAACATATATGTTTTATATATATATATATATATAGAGAGAGAGAGAGAGAGAGAGAGAGAGAGAGAGAGAGAGAGGGAAAGGATCTACAGCAGAAATCCACGTTGATATATGAAATATAAAACAGTGAGCTGTTTCATATACATATATATATTGTTACGTGGGTCATTTGGTGGATGAGTTTAATTATTAATTACTGTGATTTATGCAGCCTTGCTTTACCTAAGACCCACGTAATCCCATCAATTAAGACTAAAGTTACCCTAAAGACAGATAATTAACTTAATTAGATTCGGTCGCCAGTTGGAACTAGGTTACTGAATATTTTGCTTTATTCTGGAACAAATAAAACAGCTCCCCAATTTGTCCCCCTTCAGACACAGTAGTATTTCCCCTACTTTAGAGTATGACGCAACGTCTGAGACGCTCTCGTAATGGTTTTGTAAGCAGTTCTCTAGCATATTAATGGCTATTCCTCCTCCAAACAAAGGTATGATCAGGTTCCAAGGCGTGCCTGAGTATTACTTGTACGTTTCCTCTCACTAATCCTTAACTACTGCAAGGGGCGTATCTTAAATCAAGAATATTATGTTAACACCATGGAAGATGCTTTTATGCAATCTCACTACAGGCAACACTAATTGATACTTCATATAATCGACTTCATAAAGGAATATGGTTTCACCAGGATTCTTTAGTCAGTGACTGAGAAGGGGAAAGCTGAAACAGAAATACAGTGGAGAGATAACAGAAGAATGGCAAGCAATTGTCATCTCAGACTTACCTTACGTAGAAGTCTTGCACGCACTTGCATCTGACGCCCGGGTCTGTTGACGCGATTAACGTGTTCCACTAAGTTAAAAGGACGAAAGAAAAGGGGGAGCACTGCTGCTTGTGTGCCCTCTGCTCTTGACTGCTGGACTCTCTGACCTGGGCCAGATATCGTAGGGAGGCTTTGCTTGTTGTAAACAATCACTCGTTCGTAGCTTGCTGGCAGTCTGAAAAAATAACGAGAACTCACCCGATACCAGTTAGTTCAGGGAAAAATGAGGTTAAAAGGATACCCTAACTAAAGGTGGCCTTGGTGAAACCATCCCTGTTGGATAGGTCCCCAAGCCAAACCTATAAGCTGCTAAGGTGGTTGGTTTTTTTGGACACAACATACAACAAACAGCCATCTTTCCTCGCCTTCCACGGAGGAAGCTTTTCCTTAGTGCTGTCTTGTCTTTGTTTCTTGGTTTCTTGGTTTTGATTATATTCCTACCAAAATCAAAAGGAGAGGTCGAATAAATAATATTTGTAAATATATATATATATATATATATA
>NC_089743.1:85099970-85299970 GCF_040412425.1 Macrobrachium rosenbergii | reverse complement strand
AACCAAACTTGGTGTACATATGACTTACTATCTAGAAAAGAATACTGTGGGGGTAAGACATCACTAGCACCAAAGGGCACCAAAGTGGGTGGGGATGGGAAGGGGATGAAATGTAAAAATAACCGAAAATTACGTATATTAGTATCTATTCCATAGTTTTCGAGGTCGCTGAGATCAATAGTGACACTCCCAATGCACTTTAAGTCCAAATTCAGCCCTGATAGGAATGTGGTGTGAGAAGGGATGAATTATAAAATGTCAAAAATGTTGGGCATTGTGATTGAAGCAACTATCTTAAGAGGAAAGGGAGAGAGAGAGAGAGAGAGAGAGAGAGAGAGAGAGAGAGAGAGAGAGAGGAGGGGGGAGAGTAGAGGGGTTGTTAGAGAAGAAATAGAAAAAGAGGTAGAGTTGTGTGAGAGAGAGTAAGTAAAAGGGTTGTTAGGGAGAGAGAGAGAGAGAGAGAGAGAGAGAGAGAGAGAGAGAGAGAAGGGGTTGTTAGGGAGGAGAAAGAGAGAGGGAGAGAGAGAGAGAGTAGAGGGGGTGTCAGGGAGGAGAAAGTGGGAAAGAGAGAGAGAGAGAGAGAGAGAGTTTATTGGTTGTCATTCAGAGTTTTCCGGCCAGAGCCAGGTTGGTCAGCTAGTATAGGTGTATATATATTATATAATATACAAAACATACATACATACAGTATATGTATTTGTATATATATACATATATACATATATATAGATAGATAGATAGATATTACTGTATATGCATATATATTTATTATTATTATTATTGCCTTTATAAGACAAGCAACTCTATTTCCTTTGACAGTTATTTCTCCATGCACCTGGATAAGTAAGTAAATTATTAATCAAATTAATTTGTAGTCTGTGGTAAATCATCAACACCTGCTGAGCATTTGCCTTCGTTCTCTAAAAACTTGGAAAGAAATATGACATTTGGCTAAGAGAGTAAGAATTTTTTTTTTTTTATAAAACCTTGAATGTATTTTTTTCTTTCCTTAAAAGATAGTTTATCACGCCTTTGATATATTACATAGAATCAAATGTGGCTATTCAGTTGGGTCTTCAAGATGTTCCACCTGCATATTGCACATCTACTTATTATTTACTTTGCTGAAATACTTGTGGAAACTGTGTATTTATATTCGTTTGTAAGTCACTGCTTGTGACTTTATGCTGAAATACTTGTGGAAACTGTGTATTTATCTTCATTTGTAAGTCACTGGTTAGTGACTTTATGACCAATGTCCTTAGGCTTTCAGCTGGGTAACAGCCTTTACAAAAATACCTTTGCTTGTATGTAAATTCCTGCAAACTAGCCGTAGGTTTTGTATTTACTTATTTATTTATTATTGTCATTCATTATCTTTGCATTTATTAGTGTTTTTATAGATATTGTTATTGGCTACATTAATTCAAATCCGTTAATCGTCTGTAATCTGTATTTTTTATTGTTATCATTTTTAACTTTTGTTTCTATTATTCCCCATATAATTACTGTCATTACCATTATTATGAATTCTATTTTTTCTACTTCTTCAGCAACTGTGTGAACACTGCCGATAATTATTTTTATCATGTTACCTTATGTACCTAGATTGTGTGTATTGTGTTTGTATATTCTATGTATGTGGCCCTGAGCCTCAATAAAGATTATTATTATTATTATTATTATTATTATTATTATTATTATTATTATTATTATTATTATTATTATTATTATTATATTCTGTTTTTCTCTTCGTGTGCCTCTATTTTGCTGTCCGACCTCTCTAACCATTACTTCTTAGTGCAACTGTGGAGTTTTCTCTCAGTTCCACCTCGTACTCCATCTCCTTTATTCTCTGGATCTCGTTATCTTGTTGTCCATTGACCCCAATTCCCTCTTTTTTATTTTTTTTTTTTTTTTACTGCCTTCAGCGATGAATGGCCGGAAATGTTCCAGTGTTTGGCTTGGCTTCCTAAATTTCATAAATTAATCTGTCAATCTTCGTTTGCCTCCTCTTCCCTCTGTTTATCAGTTTTAATCTCTGGAAGCTTGCTTTGTGTTTGTGGTCTTTCATTCTGCGTGTTTGATAATAATAATAATAATAATAATAATAATAATAATAATAATAATAAAATAATAATATTAACAAGTCCTGTTCAATAGGATGGCAGCATCATTTTATTTAATTTCGTTATAATTAACTCAAACGATGTAGCCATTCTATTTAACAGGGCTTGTTATTATGATTCCTTCTGAATAATAATAATAATAATAATAATAAAAATAATAATAATAATAATAATAATAATAATAATAATAATAATAATAATAATAAAGTCCTGTTAAATAGGATCATTCTAGTTATTCTATTCAACATGAATTGTATAAGAGAGAGTCTTCTTACTTTTGTATAATAATAATAATAATAATAATAATAATAATAATAATAATAATAATAACAACAACAACAGCCAGAAGAAAACCAACAACAACAACAAGATCACAGGAAAAATAGATATAGAAGAAAACAAGTACAATACACACACACACACTCTCTCTCTCTCTCTCTCTCCTTCTTCTTCTTCCAGATGTATCCAGGAGAGTCCCACAGGAAGAGGAAATTATTTTACGAGACGAACAAAAGGAACTTAACTTCGCCGGAGGAGAGAGGACCCGAGCCTCCCGCGGAAACCCGTCTCTTAGGAGGAGGAGGAGGAGGAGGAGGGGAAGAAGAGGGCGCCGAAAACCCGATTCTAAACCGGGTGTATGCTTGGGAAGACAACAACAGCAGCACATCCGAGAGTTTTCCGTATAGGTCAGATGGGCTGCTACGCCTCCCCGGTTGATTTTTTTTTTTCTTCTTCTTCGTGTCTCTTGTTCTTGCTCCTATTTTTACTTCTTATTCTTATTTCTTAGTTCTTATTTTTGGTCCGTATTCCTATTTTTATTTCTTGTTATTGTTTCTGATTTCTTGTTTTTATTTTTGTTTCTTGTTCTTATTTCTTGTTTCTTATTTTTATTTTTATTTCTTATTCTTATTCGTATTCTTATTTCGTATGTCTTATTTTTATTTTTACTTCGTATTCTTATTCTTATTATTTTATTTTCATATCTAATTCTTATTCTTATTTCTTATTTTTGTTTTTATTTGTAATTCTTATTCTCGTTTCTTCTTTCTTATTCGTATTTCTATTTCTCATTCTTATTCTTATTTCTTATTCTTATCTTATTTCTTATTCCTATTTCTTATTCTTATTCTTATTTCTTATTCTTATTCTTATTTCTCTGAGAAATTTACGCATTCTTGGTTATTTCATATATACAGATAAACATAATTTTAAAAAAAGCAAATTTTTGTAACTTAAATTGATTTTTTTCTCGTTCACGTCTTTTATTCTTACTTCTGATTCACATTTCTTTGAGCAGTTTACCTATTCTTGATTATTTTTGTGTACAGATAAACATCATTTATTGTATAAACACTTCATCGATTAGTCTTAAAATTATTCTATACTTGAGACTTAAAAATTCTTTTAAGAACTGGACTTTATAAGTTGATTTTGATGTGATTTTTTTTTCATCCAAGCGTTTATGAGGAAAATTATAACTCGTATTTTGTGTAATTATTCTTCAGGTATTTAATCAATGAGGAAAAGGCTTGTAATGAGATGACAGAGATTATCAACATAGTGCCAATAGCTCCCTCTAGTGTCTCCAGTCGAAAGATGATTAGGTAGGTAAATATTATCGTCGTAGAATTAGCATCAGTAATAATTATATTACTACTAGTACTAGTACTACAGTTAATAATAATAATGATAATAATAATAATAATAATAATAATATAATAATAATAATAATAATAATAATAATAATAATAATAATAATAATAATAATAAATAATAATAATCTGGCATCCGATGAAGAAAGCCATCTGGGTTCATAGTTTTGACAAATTATCCGACACATAGATCAAAATACATATAACGCTTTAAAGAGAAAATTATTTCTTGTATGCACCTAGCTGAAATATCTTTTAATTCCCTTGTACTTGAGGTGGAGTATTTCATTTATTTCCACTGTTCATCCCTACCCAGAGAAATCTCTGAACTCCAGAAAGATTCATTTAACTGACAAGCAAAAGAGGCCGCAGTGTTCTAAGCAAGCGCTGTTAAATTGTCTGACCGGAAACCATTCTTACCAAATAGGTATTTTTCAGTCTGTTGGGTCTAAATGGACTCGTGAACTGCATACAAGTACAAATAAATTTCCCTAAGGCTGAATTTAGTGTTAGTCACTTGATTAGCTCTTGGTATCTTTTCAAGATCCTGGTCTCATCACGGAAATCCGTTGTTCATGAGCCATACAAGTATTTTTCATTCGTTTCGCATTCCTAGGCTCAGAGGCGTTGAGTGTGGGTGTTCATGTCAGTTCCCGGGCTTCAGCAGTACCTTAACCAATGTACCACTGGCCGCAACTTCACCCCACATATCGCGAAGTAGCATCATCTGAATACTGAATTATCATATTTTCTAGAACAAAACCCTTGTCAACAGTGAACACTGAAAACTTCAAAGGTCCAAGAAGTCAGCTAGGTCTAGACCCTCTGAAATACCAGACATTAATTCCTGTTGCCTGTCATTTAAAAAACTGTGAATGGGATAAAGAACATAGATTTTGAAACTTAACATACAAGCTTGATTGAGAGACTTGAAGGTAGCAAAGTCAAAGGTAACTAAAATCAAGTCAATGCTCACGCCAAGGACCTGATTATTTTGGATGTAACTGGTTAGATCTCAAAGAGCATCAGATTTACCTCTTTTGTTTTATATAGGCATGCTGGTTGTAAGGAAGCAAGAGTCTAGGTTCAAGGTTCTTGAATAATGTCATAGATAGGAACTTTTCAATAACTTTACAGAGAACCAGAAGGCCTGTAATTATAGTGGAAAGTGTTTCCTCCTGGCTGAAATGAAGGAATATTACTGGTTTTTATATCAACACAGTAAGGGTGGGTTAATTTGGCTGTAGTATAGCATCTGACTTCGATAGCTGTGGTAAAGTTGGGATCCGATTCGCCAGGATGAGAGTGAGACTGTACTCTTCAAAAGAAAATCTTCTGCTTCTTTGCCTCTTTGTAGTGTTTGGTTTTCAGGTAGAGACTGTATCAAATTGAATGGAGTCAGTGGGTAGAATAACTTACCCGATACCAATAGATGTTGTGTAATTCTTTTCCACAAAATTTTCTTCAGGTGGAATAACATACCTGATACCAATAGATGTTGTGTAATTCATTTCCACGAAATTTTCTTCAGATGGAATAACATACCTGATACCAATAGATGTTGTGTAATTCATTTCCACGCAATTTTCTTCAGGTGGAATAACATACCTGATACCAATAGATGTGTAATTCTGCTCCACAAAATTTTCTTCAGATGGAATAACATACCTGATACCAATAGATGTTGTGTAATTCTTTTCCACAAAATTTTCTTCAACAGGGAATTATGGGCCAGTCCAAAGCATCAAAATATCTCGCTGATGACGACCTTGTTTCTCGTTGGCCTTCCCCCTTCTGGTCAGTTGCAAGAAATCATCAACAAGGAGTCGATGGATTTCCATGACATAATTCAGGTAGAATTCGTCGACTCCTACCTAAATCTCACTCTGAAGACTCTGTCTATCTTACACTGGACAGAAAATTTCTGCCCTAATGCAAGCTGGATCTTGAAGAGTGACGAGGACGTATTTGTTAATTCGTTCGCTCTAAAGGACTATCTTCACCATATTTCGAATGGAAGATCCTTAGAAATGCATTCGTCTGTAGGATGAACAAAGATCTAAAAGTTTGTAGGTCTGAAGACGAGTGTATTGTTAAGTGGATCATCCCAAAGACCCTTTATCCTAGCGATTACTATCCGGCCTACTGCAACGGACCAGCTTACGTCATCAGTAGCCCACTGGCTCGCAAGATTTTTGAATCAGCCAATAAAACGCACCCGTTTCTCATGGAGGACGTCTATTACACTGGCATTTTGGCAAAAGGTCATAATCCACGTTACGTAAGTCTCAGAAGGAGATCATTTCCATCGAAGTTTTGGCAACTGAGACCCTATCACTGGAATGGAAAATCTTTGTTTATATCTGACGTAGAAGAAGTTAAAGGATACAGTCATGTCCTTTGGAATAAAATTCTTGAAAATTATCATTTACGCAAAAAATAATTAGTGAATTTCATTTGATGGTACATTGTCTTGCATGATAGATATAGGGATCATGGCATAGTAGGACTAGAATTTACACTTTTCTACATAGTTTATGAATTATGGGACTGATCAAACATTAAAGAACAGGAAATTATGGCAAATATGCATCTTACTGAAAATATACAACTCACTTACGCCATTTCAAGTGAAATTGTAATAATCTTATGGGTGTTGCCGGGACCCATAAGGACTGAGACTAACAAAATTAAACAAGTAGCTTTCCCTGAAAAATATTCAATTGTTATATATAACCTGATAGACAATACCAATTCAGATAATTTAGAAGACCAAAATGTGGAAATTATATCCAAACTCAGAATTTTTATCAAGTTAGGTAATTCATGATCACAACAATGTCTCTATATTAATCTAGGTCATCAAAACGCTGACATGTTTTTAGACAAAGTAGTCATACCCACCTCAGAACTGTTTCCACATCAAAGCAGCCTTACCCAGCCTCAGCAATGTTTTCACTTGAAATTATCCATACCCAACCAGCAATATTTTCACGACAAATCAGCCATATCTAGGAACAGCAATTATTGTTCTTTTTAACATTAAACCAAGACCCAAAGCCAGCTTAGACAATGCTTTTCCATTTTGTTTAGGCTTCACTTACCAAAACAGTTATTTTACATGAAATCTGAGCCATACCCATTAAAAAATAATTTTTTTTTTTTTACTTGAAATCAGTCAAACCTAACTTTTGCAATGTATTCCATTCAACAATTCTTCCCTTATCTCAAACATTATTTTACATAAAGTTTGAGCTATGCACCAGCTCAGGAATATTTTCAAAATATATCACAATCAAAACCAACGACAGCAATGTTTACACATTAAATCCGAGGCATACCCAGCAACAACAGTGCTTTTCTTCTACATTAATTCTGAGTGAAAACTAACTTTTACAATGCTTTTTAAAGCATTCCTACTCAATCACAAAAGTGATTCTATAATTTGATTTCTGTCCACCCTGAGGAATGTTTTTGTATGCCGGACCTCAGTAACATTTTTACATTACGTGCCCAAGCAAGGAATCCTTTTACATTAAATCATAATAATGCACAGGAGTTGAGAACATGATAGCCGTGAAAAATTTCTTCTAGCAAGCAAAGTCTACTAAAATATTACCAGACATGCAGCTTCCCCAATCCAGAACTTTGCTTAGGAGCATAACGATAATCATTGGTTCTCTTTATAAGATGGAAAATTATTGTGTGTTTTAGGATTTAGAGGCATACATTCAAAAGCTCTGTTCTATGTACAAATTCAAGACAAACCCTCCATTACTCTGTTCTACTTTCCAGGCGGTTGATACCTCCTAAAGCTCTGAAAGTTCTTTATCCACTGGAAAGTTAAAAAGGGTTCCATTTGATAATTCCTCATTTTACTCGTTAATTTCATCCATTTTCCATGTTCGTAAACTAAATATATATTTTTTACATTTACTTCACTGCTTTGCCTTTTTCAGTCATCCTCATCTTTCTTTGCTCTTGTTTTTTTTTTGAATTTCTGTATCTAGACTTATGTAGCTCAGCCTTTGAAATTAACTACATTTTAAAAAAGTTGAAAAAGAATTTACAGCAGTTGGCTGTACTATATAGACGACGCAAAACGAATGCAGAGGCATTTCAGATTTTAATGTGCACATACTGTTCTGTGGACATTTTAGGGTCTAATGTGCAAAACCTAAGCTGCATGGATGGTTCAGATTTCGATGCAAAGAAACTGTACTATACAGATGGTTTGATGTAAAGGAGTTGTACCAGATTTCAGAAATACACAAACTATACTGAGTAGACAATTCCAATTACGTTGTTTGCCAGCTGTACTCCATAGACAGTTCAGATTTTAATACATACAAGCTGTTCTCTGTAGAATGTTCACATTTGATGTGCGCACGCCGACGGTTTAGTGTTCATACTTTGTTGAGCTTGAACCATACTTTTCGGATAGTTCAAGTGTCAGTGCTGCAAAAAACTGTGCTGTATAGGCAATATATCAATGTGCACAGCTATACTATGCAGTATGCACAAACTGTAGTGTACAGATGGTTCACATTTTGATGTGCACAGACTTTACTGAATAAATAGTTCATATTTTAATGTGCACTAACTGTACTATGTAGATTTTTTTTTTATTTTGATGTGCACAGTCTGCGCTGTATAGAGAAGGCTCAAATATCGATAGCACAAACTGTCTCATATAGAGGGTTCAGACCTCGATGTGCAAAAAACTACTACATACACAGTTCAGATTTGGATGGAAACAAACTATACTCTATAGACAGTTCGATTTTCGGTGTACACAAACAATAATACATGGACAGTTAAGATTTCGATATGCGCAAACTGTACTGCAGACAGTTCGGATTTCAGTGTGCACAATCTAGAGTATTCCTGCAGGGTTAAACGAGAACAGTTTTGAGAATAAGGAATGTCAGGATAGAGACTTTCATACCTAATAAAACTAGACCCATGCCCTGAAATAATCTTACCTATTGTAAAAGACAGTCTTTTGGACACCTGAAGAAAACGAGACAAAGAAAGGAGGTGGGAAAAGAGTGGGGTTCGACCTCTTGAAAGGCGGAAGGTTCATAGAAGTCACGGAAAATGAAAGCTCGAAAAGAGTTCCGACAAGCGAAGAGGTGGGTAGGTTGGTGGGTGTTACAGAGCCAGCTGAGAGGTGGAGGGACTCGCTCCTTGAGATCAGTGGAGCAGGAACAGAAATTGTAACTGTAGAAGAGATGCAAAGAAACCTTCTAGCTGCTGTTGATTCTGTTCAGTAAGCGCCGGAAATAAGGGACCATTAATAACAAGTAAACAAGTAAAAAATGCGCCGAAGTTTCTTCAGCGCACTCGAGTTTTCTTTACAGCCGCTGCAGCGTGTAATCAAGGCACCGAAAATGAATCTATCTTTCGGTGGTCTCGGTATAATACTGTATGAGCCGCGGTCCATGAAACTTTAACCACGGCCCGGTGGTGGCCTATCCCATATCGTTGCCAGAAGCACGATTATGGTTAACTTTAGCCTTAACTAAAATAACTACTAAGGCTAGAGGGCTGCAATTTGTTATGTTTGATGACTGGTGGGTGGATGATCAACATACCAATTTACAGCCATCCAGCCTCAGTAGTTTTCAAGATCTGAGGGCGGACAGAAAAAGTGCAGATAGACAGACAAAGCTGGCACAATAGTGTTCTTTTACAGAAAACTAAAAATATGTAGAAGTTTCTTCGGCGCAATCGAGTTTTCTGTAATGAGTGTAACGCTGTATGGAACTCTCAGCCACACCCCATGAAACTCTCAGCCGCGGCCCATGAAACTTTCAGTCACGGTCCGGTGGTGGCCTGTGTTGTTGGCACCTATAGCGGTGCCAGATGCACGATTATGGTTAACTTTAACCTAAGTAAAATAGAAAGTACCGAGGCTGGCGGGCTGCAATTAGATATGTTTGATGATTGGAGGGTGGATGATCATCACAGTAATTTGCAGCCCTCTAGCCTGAGTAATTTTTAAGACCTGAGGGCGGACAGAAAAAGTGCGGACGGACAGACGGATAGCCATCTCAATAGTTTTCTTTTACAGAAAACTAATAAAACTGGGAACAAAACGGCAAACGTTTAGCTCACGCTGATGAAAAGACTTCTTATGCTTGGTGATCAATAAAAGTAAAACAGACTACATATAATAGTTGTTTATTATGAAATTATTCAACTTTGACCTAATACAAAATTAAACCACAAATAGCAGGAATGACCTGATTTACGCTGTGTGTGTGTATGACACTGGAAATGTCCAGTACATTTCTTGTGTTGAAACCAGAACGCTGACACTCCATCAGCTAACGAGTTTAACACTTTGATTATTTTGCTAAGGAGTCTTCGCTTTCCTTTCTACCTGTCAAGGATAAATCACGCTTATATTTATCATTATTTTTCACCATACGCCTTTTGCTCAGGTAGTCATAACTAATGAGATTGCTAGTCCCATGCCCTTTTTAACTGGTTGTGGTCACCTCATTCGTCACTGCTTAGGTTTTAGTGGAGTATGACCTATCCGCTGGTCCTTACTCAGGAATGGAACCTGAGTCTCTTCACTCGTTAGGTAAGAATACAACCGATCACACCACGAGATTATTATCATTAGTACTAGTCAAGGTATGGAAACAGTATGGAAGATCTTAGAAGTGCAAAGCAAGTTAGAGAGAACAGAATGTCCTTAAAAGATAAGATTAAATAACGAATTCTAAAAGCAGGACGAATAGATAACGCACAAATATGGATAAATCAGAATGTATCTCTACATCCTCAATGGCTTCGTAAGAAAAAATCCTTTAAAAAGGGGTAGGCCGGAGAGAACGACAAATGAGTAACGTAAATACTAATGTACATCTAAAGCTTGCCTGGAGCAAGTCACTGAGAGGACCAAGAAGGACACATTCATCTTCCAAGAAGGAAACATCCTTCTTCACTTCGTCAAGTACAAAGGATATCGTCGGATAATAGCGATGGTCGGTACTAAGGCTTCTCTGTGACGTCATCCAAGTCTTACGTAGGAAGAAGAAGTTTTTAGTGGAAAGCTTCACCCAGTCTCGGGGCTGTAAGGAGATGATAATTTCTACTGGTCAAAAAATAAAACTGTAAGCATCTTAACTTCCTAATATTTCTTGATCCGCTTTCAAATGACAGTCTTTATGTTCGAAAGGAAATGGATGGAGACATTCCACTTTCCGGGTGGGATTCGAACCAGAGCAAGTTGAGACCGAGATAACTACTTTCATGATTCCGCCACAAAGAAGGATTTTCTTCCAAGTTCAAAATTACTTTCATGTTGGCCATTTATGCAGAACAGTTCCCGGCAAGCAATCTAGTCTTTAAATAAATCGGATTTGTTTCTCAGTAAAACAATTTCCTTGACTTATCTATACCGGAACTTCTGGTTCCGGATTTGTAGAAATTTTGTCCAGCGACAAAAAGCTTACTCCAATAAGTTACCGATGAATGTACATAGATCTTTTTCCAGAAAAATACAAAAACAAATCGTGGCTAGAAATTATTTTTGAGAGTCAGATTCTCATATATATATATATATATATATATATATATATATATATATATATATATATATATATATATATATATATATATATATATATAATATATATATAATATATATAATTCTAATAATTAATCGCCGAACTCAAAGAAGTGAAGATCTAGTCCTCCTGGATAATGACGTCGAAAGAGACTTGTAATTAAGTTTACAGAATTGAGAACACCGAAAATCACACTGCCTTCTCTCTCTCTCTCTCTCTCTCTCTCTCTCTCTCTCTCTCTCTCTCTCTCCTCTCTCTCTCTCCCCACACACATTTTGACGTCTCCATCAGAGCAAAATTTGAAATAAAAAGAGAATAAATCTTTGGCGTTTACGGTTTCGTGTGAACTCAAAGTGAAATTGTTCTGTGCTTTCCTGGAAGATCACATTATCTTACAGGAGAGAGAGAGAGAGAGAGAGAGAGAGAGAGAGAGAGAGAGAGAGAGAGAGACAGAGACAGAGACAGACAGACAGACAGACAGACAGAAGATGGCTGGAGAGAGAGAGAGAGAGAGAGGTGTTTTTCATTTTGATAATGATGCTTTAGAAATGCTCCTGCCTTTTGGACTTGAAATATCTTTACAGTCTCTCTGTCACTCCTTGAGAGAGAGAGAGAGAGAGGGAGGTATTTTGCATTTTGATAATGATGCTTTAGAAATGTTCCTGCCTTTTGTACTTAAAATACTTTTTACAGTCTCTCTCTATCACTCCTTGAGAGAGAGAGAGAGAGGTGTTTTACATATTCATAATTATGGTTTAGAAATACTCCTGCCTTCTGTACTTGGAATATTTTTACAGTCTCTCTGTCACTCCTTGAGAGAGAGAGAGAGAGAGGTGTTTTACATATTGATAATGATGCTTTAGAAATATTCCAGCTTTTTGTACTCGAAATATTTTTACAGTCTCTCTATCACTCCTTGAGAGAGAGAGAGAGGTGTTTTACATATTGGTAATGATGCTTTAGAAATATTCTGCCTTCTGCACTTCAAATAGTTTTTACAGTCTTTGTATCACTCCTTGAGAGAATGGCAGTGGAGGTCACGGTCGTGATGGGTGAGGCTGCAGATAGCTGGCAGGAAACTGGGGAAATTGGTGGTTTTGGTGAAATTCGTGAAAATTGCTTTACATTTTCGTTTTTCACCAAATACTGCCATCATCAGGGAATTTCTCTTTGAAAAAACTTCATGTTCACTTGGATTGATTCTTTGTCAATGTATGCAAGAACTTGAATGCTTAAATCATTATTGTATATTTTGCATACATCCCTTTTATAATTGAAATCTTTCGATTTAAGTGAGGAATAAGATATATTTAGCCATCTCTCTCTCTCTCTCTCTCTCTCTCTCTCTCTCTCTCTCTCTCTCTCTCTCTCTCTCTCTCTCAAGGAGTGATAGAGAGACTGTAAAAATATTTCAAGTACAAAAGGCAGGAATATTATTTAAAAAGTATCATTATCAATATGTAAACCCCCTCTCTCTCTCTCTCTCTCTCTCTCTCTCTCTCTCTCTCTCTCTCTCTCTCTCTCTCTCTCTCTCTCTCTCTCTCCCAGGAGAAAACGATTCAAGAGAATCAGTAAAACCCTTGGGATTTAAAATCTAGAGTATGAGAATTTCGGTACAAAAATCGGGTCAAAAGAAAAAAGTCCCAAATGGTGCAAGTCTTAGGTAAAAGGAAAATGCTACAAAATAGTCGCAGGCGCAAAAGAGAACTTAATGTCTGCAATGAAATAAACAAAACAACAGCGAAGACCAAGAGAGCATCCCAGTTTCTCAAAGTGAAATTGAAACTGTGCCTCGGGAGAGCCCAGTTTACTGCTTCTGTAGGAATGTGAAAGTCCATTGTATGCATACATATTTTTTTTTTATTATCTATCCGGGTTGTCCATATGCCCTTTCCACATTTTTAATTATGATTTCCAGTTGGAAAACAGCTCGGGACAAAATGTCAGTGGAAAATATCACTCCCTTTCGATAGAGAAATCCACAACTATTATCTAATGCCAAATCTCTCCATTCTTATGTTATTCTTTTTCGTTTTTAGGATCTACTGATGATATCAGAGAGAGAGAGAGAGAGAGAGAGAGAGAGAGAGAGAGGGGGTGTTTTACATACTGATAATGATGCTTTAGAAATATTCCTGCCTTTTGTACTTGAAATATTTTTACATCCATCCTTTCCTTATTTTGTCGTATTCTTTTATAAATTTTATTTACCTTGCGTTCTTTAATTATATTTTCCTTTCGTTTGTCTCATACATCATTTATTCACAACTTTATTCACGTGTTTCCAGATTATGATACCGAACATCTGATAATTCCCAACACGCATTTCTGCTGTCATCTGGGAAAGAAACGGCAACATAATCTACAT
The DNA here is from genome assembly GCF_040412425.1 of Macrobrachium rosenbergii. NCBI lineage: Eukaryota > Metazoa > Arthropoda > Malacostraca > Decapoda > Palaemonidae > Macrobrachium > Macrobrachium rosenbergii. The sequence goes on along the minus strand of NC_089743.1, from coordinate 85,286,235 downwards.
AAGAATGTTACTGAACTCTCCCGTACCTGTCTCCATGCTGATGAGCTTCATGTTAGGGCGTACATCACACTGACAGGTCGTCGGGACGCCCTTGATCCGATATTTAAAAGCCAGATGTCAACAGCTTTAAGGTTCTTTCTCTTTCCGCCCCTTTGTAAGTAAGTATGTAAGTAACAAACCTCCCTTTCTTGTCCCAGTGCGTTAACCTTTTCCTCCTGAAATTAACTTTGCTGACGAATTCATTCACAACTTGGAATCAAAAGTTAAGATTACGTAGTTTCACCTAAGGTAAAAACGTTTTGCTTTACTTAAGGTAAATCTACTATGAGTTTCAAATAAGATGTTTAAATATTCAAGATCGTTCCTATTTGATTTCACTTTGCTAAAGACTGAAAAATCATTATTCTGATTATTCTGCTTGGACACCTAAGTCTCAGTATCCCCTGGCTGAATCGGAAAAAAGAAAAAAAGAAAAAAATTCATGGAAATAACTTATATCAACTTAAAGTGTTATAGTCAAGTGGCTGAGCTCAGGTTAACTGTTATACAATCTAAGACATTATCAAAACCTTTTGTCTCTAAAAGGTGTAACTAAAACTTCAATTTGAGAAAATATTGCTATCTTTATTGAAAATTATAAATATTTCAAATACACGCTGGGAATGAATTCATTTGACACAGTTGCAGTCCATAAGCCAACATAATTTTTTTTCCTTGTTTATGATATGATGACTGTGATGAATTTGTGATTATGTATCTTTTTGCTAATATTCATCAGTGCAAACATGTTTAGCAAATGTGATGGATTTTTTAAATACATTATGGGTAATTTTACTTCGTTTCCAGTGTCACGTTACTTTGGGTTAGATTTGGTCACATTTACCAGAAATGCGTACAATTATGCATAGTCACCGGCAGTTTTGCTTAATTACAAAATCATCGTTATTACCTTTATCCATATAATTATTTTTAACCATTATCCAGTGATATGATTTTGAGCTACTACCAACTGCTCATTAAAAACAGCTTCGACGCCTCAAATCTGAACAGTGCTCTTCTTACAAAGACATCTGCTCTTCTTACAAAGACATCTGCCCTTCTTACAAAGACATCTGCTCTTCTTACAAAGACATCTGCTCTTCTTACAAAGACATCTTCTCCAACCAGTCGTACTTCCTTGGAAACTTTCCATCGACACGCCCTTCGATCAGAACCGTCTGACTTGAGCCGAGAGAACTTTCTCCAGTATCCAGTCGACGAACTTCGTCACCCTGACGTAGAGATCTGCCGAAGCAGAGAAGGAGCAGGCCCTGCCGGAGGACACCATGCCGTACAACGTCTGCCTCCCGTTCACGGGACACGTGAAGGGCCCTCCGGAGTCGCCCTTGCAGGCGTTGACCCTGGGGTTGAAGCGCCCGACGCACATCATAGAGGAGGTGAAGTTGTCCGGGCCTCCGGTGCTCCCCTCGCAAATGTAGTCGGATATGATGTCTGACTCTGCCTCTCGTGGTCTTACCTCGGGCTAGAAATGGTGTGATATCATATAAGGAACGGAGGATTCCCTCCTAAATGTGTTCTTTTGTAATGCAGAGGAAACAACAGGAAAAGTATGAAATGTATGAGAGGAAGAAGTGAAAAACCACATGAGTACAATACAGTACAATCGTCACATAATAGAGGAAATATCAGGGAAAGTATGAAGTGTATGAGAGGAAGAAGTGAAAAACCATATGAGTACAATACAGTACAAATGTCACATAATAGAGGAAATAACAGGAAAAGTATGAAGTGTATGAGAGGAAGAAGTGAAAAACATAAGAGTACAATACAGTACAATTGTCACATAATAGAGGAAATAACAGGAAAAGTATGAAGTGTATGAGAGGAAGAAGTGAAAAATCATACGAGTACAATACAGGACAATTGTCACACCATCATAAGGTGGACAGCAGTCAAAAAAAAATACCATATAGGCCACTGAAAATCAACATAGAAATCACTAAGCATCTTTCGCCTTTTCTAACACGTTTAAAGTCACTTGAATCATCAACCAAAGTTAAAAAGGAAACTTACATCATCCAAGAAAAACGTCGGCCCCCAGCCAACCACGGTGCATTTACGTAATTCGGCATAGTCGTCATACACCGAGGGCAAACATACGGGCTTCACACGTGGACCGAACCTGTTGTCGTGGGGAATAAAATAAAAGAAAAACAATGAATGAGGAACGTAAAGCCGATGAATAAGTCACATAAGGCATTGTTACATGTAATCTTTTGAGCGTTTCCACCTTCCATTAAAAACCAGGAAAGCTTTTTCGGGGCAAATGTTATTTTGGGATATTGTAGTATCCATTAAAAAATGGAAAGCCTTTTGTGACCAGTTGATCATCTGAAATATAATATATATATATATATATATATATATATATATATATATATATATATATATATATATATATATATATATATATATATATATATATATATATATATATATATATATATATATATATATATTAATATATATATGTATGTATGTATATATATATATATATATATATATATATATATATATATATATATCTTTCATTTAAGAATGGAAAGTCATCTTTACATTTTGGTAAGAAGCATTAAGATCATGTAGAATAGGAATTGGTGGCCTTAGACAATAAAACAATGGACAAATTACACACACACACACACACACACACACACACACACAATGCGCACGCGCACACACACACGCACATTTTGAATGAACTGTAGACAGTAAGAAAAACTGCTTTAGATTTTTGTAACTTGTAGGTATTGCAACTAAACTTTGCACGGTGGAAAGTTTCAGAGTAGAAATTTCTATGAATGTAAAGACCATCTCCGCATTAGCCAGAGATACACTACGTATGAAAAAGAGGAAGAGTCAAAACAGTGCCTAAAAAAAAGGAAAAAAGGAGGGCTAAGAGAAAAACAATCGAAATAATACCTAAAAAAAAAGAGGAAGCGAAGAAAACATTGTTTTTATAAAAAAGAAAAAAGAAAGAGATGAAACAATAACTAAAGTAAAGAACCAAAATGGTTCATGCAGGAAAGAGACAAAACAATATTTATAAAAAATAGAAAAGAATGACCATCCATCAAGTTTATGAACATGTTGGTTATTCTTCTCTATATTTTTGTAAATACTGTTTTGTCTCTTTTCTGCAGGAACAGTTCTGGTTCTTTACTTGAGCTGCTGTTCCATCTCTTTTCTCTGAAAATAATGTTTCTTCTATTCCTCTTCTCTAGGTTCTGTTGCGATTCCTCCTCTTTTAGCAGAAATTATACCTGTAGAAAACAGAAACACCTAAAATTATACCTGTAGAAAAGAAGAAGAACCAAACCAGAATTTATAAAAGAGAAAGAGCTGGAATAGTACCTGCAGAAATTATAAATTTTCAAAGCAAGTCTACCTACAACAGTAGAAGCTGTACAGTACCTGTAGAAATGAAAAGCCAACACAGTGCTTACAGAAAAGAGATGACACACTACTTGAAGTAAAGTGAAAGCCAATTATGTACTTTTAGGAAACAAATGGAGCTGAAACAGCACACACAGAAAAGGGAATGGCACCCAACGACAAGAGAGAGGCAAGACTGTACATACGGAAGAGCGCCTAAACGGTGCCTACAGAAGACCAAAAAAATCGAAAATATACCTACAGTTTAGAATAAGGAGAGTGAGTTAACAGCCATACAAAAGGAGTATCTATGTAAATTAGGAAGAGCGATACACAACCTAAGGAATAGAAAAAGAGCTATAGCAGTACTTAAATATGCAAAGAATCTAAATAGTAACTATGTAAAAGGAAAAAGAGCCATAAGAGTACATTTAGCAAATAGAAAGCATCTGTAAAAAGAATAAGGGCTGAAAATATACATGAAGAAAAAAGTGTCAAAACAATAACTAATGAGCCCCGTAGGGGCGTAGTGCTGTCAGTGCACCTCATGCTGTGCAATGTAGGCATTACTTAATTTGCAGCGTCCCTTCGGCCCCCAGCTGCAACTGCTTTCATTCCTTTTACTGTGCCTCCGTTCATATTCTCTTCCATCTTACTGTCCATCCTCTCCTAACAATTGATTCATAGTGCAACTGCTTTGAGGTTTTCCTCCTGTTACACCTTTCAAACCTTTTACTGTCAATTTCCGTTTCAGCGCTGAATGGCCTTAGAAGCCCCAGTGCTTGGCATGTATGCCTAAAATCTATAAATCAATCAATAACTACTGAAAACAGAAATTTCCAAACCATGACGAATAAAAGCAAAATAAAACTTTAATAAGTGAAGAAAACATCAGGTCATTGGAAGAGGAGAATAATGAATAGACAGATTGTGTAATGGGATCACCATTCAGGTGACAGGGAGAGAGGAGAGGGGTTCGAAAATCGATGAGAAAGTCTAACAGCGCATGCGTGAGTCTGTTCTTGTACATGTGTATACACCATATGCAAATAATATTCATGTATGGGAGCATACTAAGTATACCTGAAGATCATACATACTGATATCATTAGAATTCAGCAGTGATGATATTATTCCATTTAAATTCACCTCACCAATTATATAAATGAGATGTGGGTAGCTGATATATTATTTTTCCAGCCAAAGAAATTACTGCATACTTAAGTTGACTTATCCGTTATTCTTACCAATTGATAGTAAAGTAAATCTGATTGTTCCGCCCCCCCTAAATACAGAGTAACCAATTATATAAATGAGATGTGGGTAGGTGTCTTGCTACTCTTCTGATATATTATTTTTCCAGCCAAAGAAATTACAACATACCAAAGTTGACTTATCCCTTATTCTTACCAATTAATAGTAAAGTAAATCTGATTGTATCCCTTATTCTTACCAATTAATAGCAAAGTAAATCTGATTGTATCCCTTATTCTTACCAATTAACAGTAAAGTAAATCTGATTGTATCCCTTATTCTTACCAATTAATAATAATGTAAATCTGACTGTATCCCTTATTCTTACCAGTTAATAGTAAAGTAAATCTGATTGTATCCCTTATTCTTACCAATTAATAGTAAAGTAAATCTGACTGTATCCCCTATTCTTACCAATTAACAGTAAAGTAAATCTGATTGTATCCCTTATTCCTACCAATTAACAGTAAAGTAAACCTGATTGTTCCGCCACTTAAATACAGAGTAGCGATTTTCAATGCCTGAACATATCCACATTACAAAACCTTTGTAAAAAAATCTGTGCAAAATTTTCAGTTCAGTCTAACTAACCTTATTCCGCGGCCATCCTTCCTCTCAATTTTGATAAGGGCGACGTCATTGTCATTAAAGCCATGTTCATCTTCGTTTTCGTGTACCCACACTTTATCGATGAAATAGTCCTGAAATCAAAAAAAAAAAAATAAAGTCCTTCCATTAAAAAAAATAGAAAAAACAAACTGATTCTTTCTAATCACTTTGGAACTTCATAATGTTCTCACTGTTAAAATCCTTTTTTTTTTTCAGTGGAAATATTTATTATATAAGAGTCTTCTGTTAAAATCCTTTTTTATTTATTTCCAGTGGAAATATATGTTATATAAGAGTCTTCTGTGGGCAAACTAGTCAACAGCATATGAATTCAAGCTCTGAATCTCTGTTAGAAAATGTATTATTTAATGTTATCTAATAGCATGAAAGAGCTTATTACCATGATAAATGCTTCATTATTGCGAATGTTATACAACCTAACCATGTACTTAATAATTAAACCTTTGTCCAATAAACAAACTGACATATTAGATTACACCACCTGTCCAGTGCTTGTTAACAGCATGGAAGAAATCCAATTGTCATTATGTAATGCTTGTGTTTATCAAATGTCTTCCAATAATTCCTAATTTATTTTTGTCGAACAGGCTGATATGACTGCTACTCTATAGTATTATTAGTTAGTTTATGAAAGAAATCGGCAGTGCCATTATGAAAGGAAAATCTGTATCGAATTTTTATATAAAAAATTGGGATTTTTGATGAAAAGGCCGTCAGACCAGGGTGAGCTTTAAATGTAATGCATTATCTGTCATTTGCTGTACACTTGGTCATTCTTTTTTCTTTAATTTATTATTTGCTTAGTATGGATTTTCGTGATAATATAACAACACTGACAAAACGTATTACGTCATATATTCTGTAACTTTATTGGACAGTTATGCGATATGAGCATGATTCTGTTATCACTTCATCATAAAAACATGTCTAAGTTGTAGTTTCGAATCTTGGAGCATTTGCTCTCTGAAAATTTTACGTAGGAAACCGCACAAAGACACTGCCAGTATACACCCATATGTAGAATGAAGAATGGTTAGTAAGTTTTGTTTGTATATATGTATTATATGTATATATATATATATATATATATATATATATATATATATATATATATATATATATATATATATATATATATATATATATATATATATGGTTTCCATAAACTACTCTTGTTTCAATTTTCAAATCGCATTATCCTTTTATATATTATCCTTTATATATATATATATATATATATATATATATATATATATATATATATATATATATGTATATATATATATATATATATATATATCATCTTCAGTACCGCATGATGCAAGGGCCTCGATGAAATTCTACCACTGATGTCTTTCCGGTGGATTAACCTCCACAAGTCTCCACTCATCTCCAGGTTCCCATCTCATCTCACAGCCTTCATCAAAGTGGTTCTGGGTCTTTCAACTCTTCTGATGCCCATAGGAGCCTAGCTGACATTATCACGCATTATTCATCAAGGGGTTGTGTGAGAGACATGTCCAAGTTATCTCCGTTTGCCTTTCATCATTATCTCATCTGCATATGGAACCTCCGTAATTCCACTTATGGTATCATTCCTCACTCCATCCTGCCATCTGACTCCTAGCATTCTTCTTAAGAGTTTTGTTTTCAAGTCGACAAAATCTTTTTGATATTGTTTCACTGTCATGCCTTGGTTCACGTCCGTATAGCAATCCGGATCGTACTATATTTATCTATAATAATATTATTTTCGTATGGAATTTCAGTCCATTGATTGATTTTTAGATTTAACTATTTTATTCTTTAGCTAAATTCCAGCTCAGTAGATACTTTACTAGATATTATTGGTCCTGAACATTTGAAAGATTCAGTTTCATTAACAATTTTCCTAGTCGTGTTATTTCTTAGGATATCTTATGTCCCATCTCTTGTGATAAATGATGCATTATATTATGTAAGTTTTGTAAGTCTTGTGGCGTTTTCTTGATTAAAGCAGCGTCATCAGCACATTTTTAAGTCTGTCAAGTTTATATCGTTACTCACAACGTAAACCTTACGTTGGTTGTCGCTTATTTTTAAGAAGCTGGATAAATAAACAGATAAAAAGCCTATGGAAATGATCAAGGTGGTTTTGGAAAAGACAGGAGTTTCGCAGAACAAACATCTGTGCGAAGGCATACTGTGAGGCAAGTGTATGGAATCATACAAATCTCCTCCTAATCGCCTGGAATTACAAAAATGCCCTTCTAATAGCTTTTGTTGATTACAAGAAGACAATGGACACCGTCCAGACACCAATATGATGTAAGGTCTTTCCATTAGATTATTTTTATAATTACATACACTGCTGCTCAATACGTCTCATCGCAAGTGTTTGTTCTCTGAAACTCCTGTCTTATCTAAACCCTGCTTGAACACCCATAAGCTTTTTATCAGTTTATTTCTCCAGCTTCTTGAGAATAATCCACAACCGACGTAAGAAGGTTCAGGCTGGAGTAACGACAAAAACCTGAATGACTTAAAACACCACAAAATTTAGGAAAACCTTTCTTGGCAGAATACACCATCTATCTCAAGAGATGAGGCTTAGGATAAATCCAAGAGATAACACGAGTTAGCAAGAGGATTAACGAAGTTGAATCAGATATCTAGCATCAATGATCCATGAACGACACTGACGTCAAGTCCATGTTGAGACAGGGAGGCAGAGAGAGACTTACCTGTTCGGAATCTTCGGTGAAATCGGAATTATAATCTCCTGCCCTGATGACCACGTTCACCCTTCCTGCAGTTTCCAAACAGTGGGCAGCGGTGATGACAAAGTCTTCGGAAATGATGGTCCCTCCACACAGCAGGCTTTCAGATCTCTGGATCGGAGAGAACAAAACCGGTTATCAGAAACTTCGTGTTGTTTTGTTGAAAAAAAATATATATATGAACAGTTTAATTAATTCTCTCCTATATATACCTTTTAAAGTGAGAAACTGCTGATAAGGTATAATCATGGCTGATAAATACAGACCAGTAGGAATTGCATTATTGCCTTCAACTTTATTTTCGACTTTTAAATTTGGGAATTTAACATAAAACATGACTAACACATTGCTCATTGAATCATCTTATCCTCATATAAAAAAAAGAGTTTATAAACCGCAAATGAAATATAACTAATGTTAGTTAATCAGTGATTAACGAAAATTAAAGAAGTGATCCCCTCCATCTCTGTCTAAAGTAAACAAACTGCATATATAACACCACTCATTAAGATCACTTGCGTAATTACCGGGTTGGTCCTACGAAGTGAAACGAGCCAGGGGGTGTCAAAGCGTGAAGGCGGGAAGCCTCCTCGAACTCGGGCCAGTCGCGTCAGAAACTGGCTGGAAGAATCCTCAGAGACTCCGCAGTCCTGGTTGCCCAGGGCGGCTCTGAGTTCAGCATCCACTCTCCCGCGGCTAAGAGAGAACATTTACTCAAAGGTTTCAAGGAAATGATATCCATTTTTTAAGCTAAATTCAAGGGGACACAGAGTGCATTTTTTTACACGCACAGAAAATGAAAACCAAAAACAGGACTGATCAAACGTGATTATGCAAGGAAAAATCGTTTACTTCTCATAAGTATATCTGGAATATATCTGTTCGTTTCCATACTCACCTAAATGAGCAGGTGACGCCGGCTGTGTGGGTGGACGGACAGGTTCCATTAAGGACCCTTATCCTGCAATCCTGGACATTTTTCTCATTCCCCAAGCAGTCGAGCCTGAGATCCCAAATGAGCTCTGTACTGCTGAGGCCTGACTGTCGTTGGGCAGACGCGTCACCATCGTATCCAATCATTCGACAAAGGACCTGCAGTCACAAACAAATCCTCTTAGAGTTCACTTATTATTCTTACTTTGAACTGTTTGTACTTTGTTTCTGTGATCATTTTCGTTAATTTCTAGATTGGCCTGAAAAGCATACTTCATGCATAATGAAAAGTGACGATATGTGGATCTGAATACCCGTCAGAGTTCGTTCTCAAGGACGTCTGAAAATCATGAACAAAATTTCAGCATTTTCACTAATTGTACATACAGTTAGTTATTTTGACTTATACGGTGTTGCAACTGCACTATTGCACTAACAGTACTGAATTAACCACGACATTAACATTTTGTTGCAACGGTGACAGGGGACGTTCTACAGCGCACAGTGAGATGGAAAAATATATACTGATCTGAATGATGTCACCAAAATTAATACATTTAAATTGCAATCACGCATCAGTCACAGATTCTTACTTTTTTATAAAGGCTGATCAGTTCATCTGGTATGGCTGCCTGGAATAAAGTAATATAAGTAGCAAATTTATACAACTGTGTGATTTTTGTCAACTGCAAACATTGGTTTGTAATGCAAAAGGATTCAGCAGTGTTTTGGTCAGAAATCTAAGGAAACTCAGGAAGATTATACCAGCCTTGGCAGTTTTTTTCGAGAAATTGCATCAAGGATCCTGATCTTACTTAGCCAAGCAAAGAAACTGCCTATATCTACAGTTTTTATCCACGTTAGTGTCTGTAAAAACATAAACAACTGGAAAGCCTTGTTAAAAAAAAAATCACTGACAACACAAGTGGAAACTCGTAACTATTTCCAGTGTATCACCTATGCACTAACGCTAAAATGCAAGGAATGTGCACTCCGCAATTCAAACTACAAAGTAGTGAAACACAAAGGAATTTCTAAAAAAAATAATAATGATAAAATAAACGGAACGTCAAAGAAATATGGGCCCTTACCTGAGCATCAAAAACATCAAATCCTGAATCACATACAGTGCCCCACTTTCCGCCCAGTTTCAGTTCTACTCGTCCACTGTCCGGAGAAGCATTGCCAGCCAGTCTTACTTCTACCCCCTGCAGGAAGAGAATGCCATTGTCAGCAAGGTAGAAAGATGCAGACAGATGGGATGCAAAACGGATGCGCTCGAGAAGAAAAGGGAATCAAATGTCCAAAGTAAACAAATGCCAAACGAGAAGTAAATTCCTATATCCGAACCAAGAGATTTCGCGTTTCTTTACGCATCTTTGTAACGCGAAGATGTGAATAACCATTAAATTGTTTGGGAGGGAACATCTTAGCTGCTCTTTTGATTATAAACGTTCAAGCATACTTATGACTGACAGGATTTTTAGATCTTATTCATCGTATTCTGAAAAAGATTGGGGCATTAAGAAAACACTCTCTCCCGGTCTTGGATACTGTACTAAAATCTATTGTCATTTTAAAACGTCAACGTAATAGATACTGTTATTTATAAAGCATTGAAGAGCTCACCAAAACAGCAGTACAGAAATGATGACATTATATTTATTTTGCCGATACCACTAATTTATTCTATCTAATATACAAAATTCAAACAGAAAAACTTTCCTTTACAAACGCGCTGTAATCCTTGTCATTTGTTTTAATAAGAAATGAACTGCCAACTTTATAATATTTAAAAAAAAAAAATTCTCTCTGCTTCAGAATTGTCTTACCTCATCGTAACAGAAAACACCAAAATCTTCGCCGCGTACTGGGCAGTCACTAGACCCAAAATTGATATCAGGACACTGGCCTAACCACTGCTCGCTTCCTAAGCATTTAGGACTGTCGACGATCATTGGCCCGGCTGCCTCACCCAAATAGGACCCAGAGAAGGCTGCAGACCAACCGTCATTGTATCCCAGTGTCCGGCAAATAACCTGAAAAGGACAAATTGATCTTTATTTCCCTTTTTTACTTCGGCAATTCGCTTGATTGCGAACATGTGAAATGACCATGTTTCATGTATCTAATATGTCCTCACTTCTGGTACCTGCTGTATAACCTCAAGGCCTTTTCATTTGACTTAGCACAATCCAGCTGCCTCGTTAGGTACCTAAAAGGCCTAGGGGATGTTTTACATTAGTTTTGGTCGCTAGAGAGACCGAGTGTTTTACAAAACTCTAGCCTAATTTTCTACTACTTTTACAACTATTGCAAAGCCGTATTGGCCTACAATGAGTTCCTAGAATATATTAAATGAACAATAGCACTTACAAATTCAGTTACCCGTTGATAAAATGCTAAGTGACTGACAGTGGCAACTATTTGTGTCAAGCAATAACTCACTTGGTGGGATTCTCACCCCCCACAACTACCTAACTCACCAGAAGAACCTGTAATGAGCTCATGGTCAAACGACTGAAGTGTCGTGCACGAATACCAAGACGCAAGAGCTGCCGATTGTCGAGAGCATTCGTAACCCCATGGATCAGATACGAAGGTTAAAAGGACCGAACTCACCTTCGCCTCCTTCTCAGAGATGCCATCGTCACACATCACCCCCCACTTCTCTTGGTGTTTCACCTGGACAGAGCCAAGGGAGACGCCTGGGATGTTGACTCTCACGTCACTCACTAGCCTCGCCACACCCATGTCAGTGCAGAGTTCCGGTGCTTCGTCACTGAAGAGAATGCAAGTGTTTACTGCAAAACCATTCAGAAACCAACGTCTACAAAGTTAAGACATCATCAGGAAAGAACTTGAAACTTCCTGCTATCGCCTGCAGGTGATATGTTAATTGACAAGGATAGGAAAGGTAAAGAAAATATAAAGGCAAAAAGACACATATAAGACTCTAATGAATGAACAACAAAAGGAACTGCAAGGCCTTATAGTTAAATTATCTAAGACAACAGAGCCCACAGTGGGGTGGTAGGTCATGATAATGCATTTCATAATTTCAGCAAGATGACCTGAGAAGTATAGTCAAGAGAAGCACATGAGACGACTTCATATAAGCCAAGACCTTCAGATTTCATTTGAGGACTAGACAACGAAAGGACCTACGTCTCTTTGCATTCATCCCACGTTAACGATTCACTAGTTTCTATGAAAATATCTACCATTATAGCAATCACTAATTTCTCCTCCCACCACCACCCCCCTCCCCTTCTCGAAAAACAGCCTGATTAATACATTCCAACTAGCCAGTTGACAATTCAAATTGTAAAACTTATGATCCTTATCACTCTTCACTCCTTCAGGTAGCCCATACAAAAACCAGAATAAAGAAGATGTATTCATCAAGGTCTTCTAAGCGCAGTAATTCCAGATAGGTCTTACCTCCCATCTAAACACTCACGGGGTCCATCGCAAGTTGAATTTCTTGCAATGCAGTTCCCTGAGTTGTCCCGACACGGAAACTGGTCAGGCAGGCAGAGAGAGTTGGATGTTCTGCACACGACGCCTGCCACCTGAAAGAACCGTTTTTAAGTGTTATACATAACGGCTGAAGAACTAATTTCTGCTTTAAGTAAGCGATGTCTATGAATAATTACTCATATTACAAACCATCATGGAATTTGCCATCAGAGACTGGATACCGTTCCAAGTTAAGAATAAGGATACTCTTCAATAAGACTGAATTTAATGTCAGACAGACGAATGTAAAAAAAAAAAATTATGCCCCGTCAACTTTATTAATTAAAATTTCAAATGATGCTTAAGGTGGAAATTTTCAATTCATGCAATATTATTACTGTAAGTGATAATTGCTCGCTTTCACGTAAGAAAAATTCTGTGAAAATTAATGCACAAACTCACGAATAATGAGTTTTTTTTTTTTTAAGAAAATCATGAAATAGTGACATCAAGATTATCCAGTTCAGTGTTTTTATTATCTTCATCAAGAATAGCATTAGCCAATAACTTCGTTATATAGTTATCAATATAAAAAAATCACTCCTTTTAAAACTGCATTTTCTTATCTATATCTGCAGAGATACACAAGGAAGAGGCCTTAGAGATCTTTAAAAAGGAAGACACGAACCAAGTCCAGTCTAGGAAGTGGACTTTGGGCGTGGTGTAGTTACGGAAAATACAAAAAAAAAAAAAATTCACTGAATATCTGAAATGGCGCGGGAAACGATGTGCATTATTGTAGAAAAATCCCTTACTTTGAAAAAAGTAAGGGATTTCACACTGACCGGGATGCATTAGAAGGGCTAATGGTAAATAAATGCAGGAGAGTGATTGATTGTAAATTCATCTTGAAATAGAGGAGAATGATTGTGTTAGGGCAGACTTGGAAGAGTACAGAACGTTTCTTTTCCGTTGGATTTGTAAAGTCAGTATTTAGGACAGTAGAAAAATGAGTAAAAACAATCTGAATTAAGCATAAGAAGGTCGTTGGGCTACTGGTAAGTGAGAGGATTATATCTGCAAAAATAAAATCAAGTATTTATAGCTAAATGGATAATATTTGTCCTTTTCCACTCGGCAGATACTTCGACACAGCTGCAAAACACTGAGGTTCAGAGTGTGATTGTGCTGGGAAAATAGACCGATGTCTGAAAGGCAGGTGGGAAGGAATGAAGAATAGAAGGTAAGGAAGCAGCAGGAGGAAGGGCAGAAAGAAGGACCAGAATCACGTAAAGAAGGCACAACTAGGACCTGAATCAGGTAGGAATTTCGGCGTTAGTTCACGTAAAGTAAGAACCTGAAGTTGAAACGCTTATAGTGATAATGATAGTGATTATTCATAGTTTTCACTCTTCTCTGTAGAACAACTGGGGATTTTGTTTCACAATAAATATAAAAAAATGCTAAATTATTCTGACGAAATTCAGAGAGAAATTCACAACTATAGATAGGCCTACCAACAAAATTTAGCACCTCTACACCAAAGTTTGATCATTACCTCTGCGGTAGCACAGTCCTGTTGAGCTATAGTGGCAAGTGGGCAAGTCCTGTAGGTTTTGTCTGCTTCCGAACAGTTGAGAATGTTCGGGAAAAAATTCGGCGGTAATCTTCTTGCCCCTGGGAGGGAAAAAATAAAGTTAAGATATGCATAATATATACACATACATTCTCCCTATCAGTATATAATATATATATTATATATGTGTGTGTGTGTGTGCGTGTGTAAATATACTGCTCACTTTTACTTCAGTCATCACCACCAAATGGAAAAAACTTAAATAGCGATCTCATGTTCACAAGTTTTCTCCTTATAGAAATCACTCTGAAATTCTTCTTATATAAAAAACTAAATAGAATTAGAGTTAAATATTTTTTGCTCATGTCTCAGTTAGGATGGAATGGATAATGATGGAACGTGTCACATTTTGCAGATGGACTACTTCAACAACGTATCTCATAATAACAGCAACTACATAGTTACCCCTTTATCTTGTCAATGCTCGTTTTCTTCAGGCCATTTCAGATATTCGTTTTTTATCTTATGAGCAAAGATATACTCTTATAAAAAAATCAATATTAGTTAATGTCACTTGATTAAAAAATATTTTATATCCTGAACAAAGAAAAGACTTCTAATTCAATCTGGGGTAATTCTGAAGATTGCTACCGCGGACTGGCTCCCGTCAGTCACCGACCGGAATATTTACTGTTTTTTTTTTCATTTTTGTTTAAATTTATGTGTTTTTTATGATACTGACTCTTTTTCATGTTTTGCATTTATCCCCAAGGAACTAGTACCAAACACGGCGCCAATATTGTACATAAACTTATAGTTACCGAACTAGAGGGGCACGGTAATAGTCTTCATTTTCCCCAATCTGTAACTAGGCCTAACTCATATCTTCCTTTTAAAGCATTACCTAAACGCCCACCAGATTTCAATAGCCTACCTATAACTAACTATATGGCACCAACCATACCAACAAACAAAAATCATGAAAAATCTCATGAGTTATTTCGGTAACAGAAACATGTGCACCTTAATATCCGTAACTGACGCCGTGCATGCTATATATACAGTGAACGATAGCATCATTTCTTTATCACTAAAAAAACAGATTCAAATCCCTAGTGAGGAAAGCCGACTGAGACGAATGGCGAAAAGTGGAATTTGCTCCTGTGCTTGGCTCGACAGCCTAAATTTCATAATTCAATCGATCAAGACTCATAACAGTTCTTAAAGCGAATTACATTCACTGGTAAGTGCTCCATCCATACTCGTCATTAATTGCCTTATTGCCAGTTATTTCTTTGCCAGACATCCTTTAGGAATGAAAAGCGCGGTTACTATTTAGCCATCTGGAGTCATACACACACGTACACACAAACACATAATACACACATATATAAGCCTATTGTTATACATACATATACATATACTGTATATATATACATATATATATATATATATATATATATATATATATATATATATTATATATATATATATATATTATATATATATATATATATATATATATATATATATATATATATATATATATATATATATATATTTGGATGCGGTAGAGATCAAAAATGCTTAAATAGGTGTGTGGAGTACAAAAATCCCAACAGGATCAAGAATGTAAGAATAAGGGGAACTACTAAAGTCGTAGAACTATCAAAGAAGGCCCAGGAAAGAAGACTGCAGTGGTATGGTCACAGCTTGGGGTTATGAGAAGGGATGAAACATAGGGAGGGTCAGTGATGCAGATGGAGGTGCCTGGTGGGGAGAGAGCGAGAGGAAGACCAGAAGCGAAGGTGGATGGATGTAGTTTAAAAGATCTGAGAGACAAACAATTGTCATGGACGATGTGTTTGACCGAGCCAGGTGGAGGGAAGCTGTAAGAAACATCGAACCCATTGAAGAGGGAAAAGATGTGAGACAGAATATATATATATATATATATATATATATATATATATATATATATATATATATATATATATATATCCTTAAAATTAATTGCTTTAGTGGCATCAGTGAGTTTCTCGCAGAAACCTTCATAACTTCGGAAATTTTTCTGATTCTCATATTTGAGCCTCTGGTGCAAAATACGCAGACATTTCTTCCATTCATTGATTTTCTGTCACGACAGCTGTTTCACCATTCTGTGGCGTTTTCAAGAGACTACTGACTTAAAATCTGGACTTACATGCTATTTATTTCGTCGTGTGGAGAGGACACTGATGCACTTTCTCTTAGCATGATGAAGTAAATAGGATGTAAGTCCAGACTGTAAGTCAGTAGTCGCTTGAAAATGCCACAGAATGGCGGAACAGCCGTCGTGGCAGAAAATCAATAAATGGAAAAAAGAAGTTTACCTATTTTTTACCAGGAACTGATGCATGAGAATCGGGAAAAAAACTTCGACGTTATGAAGATTCCTGCAGGAAACTCAATGATGCCAATAAAGGAATTGATTTCAATGAAAACTGTTTAGGAGAAAAACTATGCCTAAAAGTACACATATTTATATGCACTGAATACAATGAGCGTTCTTCGTAATCTTATGAAATACCTGGGGTCAGCGGCATCCTTTTCCTCTGATATATTTTACAGAAGAGGAAAAAGGAATAAGTTTACTCAAGCAATGTCAATTTCCTCTTCCAAAGGTTGGAATAATTCGAAAATGATAATTTATATAAAGGAAAATTAATACCCTGAGTCCATCAACAATTTAAATTTAAATGATTCCGAATGCAAAATGATGTTAACGCTTCCCTACTAACTAGGATTTGAAAAGGCTTCAGTAATATCCGCGTAATATTTAATATTTGTAATGTTGCATGGGTACGTTCTTCCTGATTTTGTTATCATTTTTATTCTTTTATGTATTTACAATGAAGTAGTGATTGGGGTCTGTTTTCCAGGAAGGTGAAGCTGTAGCGTCAAAAGGGTGCGAGCCGAATTCTTAATTTATTTGCAACTAAAACTTTGTACAGTTTATGAAGAGAATCACCTAAACTTGAAACAGACCCCCATCACTACTTCATTGTAAAAACATAAAAGAATAAAGATAAAATCAAAACCTGGAAGCATGTACACGCAGAACATTACAAATATATATTAAATATTACGCGGATATTACTGAATCTTTTTCAAATTCTAGTTAGCAGGGAAGCGTTAAAATTTATTTTGCAATCGGAATCATTTAAGCTTTAAGTGTTGATGGACTCAAGGTATTAATTTTTCTTCATATAAGTTATCATTTCAAATTATTCTAAACTTTTTGGAAGAGGAAATTGACACTGCTTGGGTAAGGTATTTTGTTTACCAGAGTTGTGTATTTGCTATACTCTATCCTTTTCCTATGCTTTGAAATATAGCAGAGAAAAAGAGGACGCTAACCTGAGATAACTCATATGATTGCCAATACAAATATAGAAGGGGGCATCGGAAAAAAAAAATAGTCTAATTCGGCCAGACAACACTATGATTATTCCTCATTTAGAATTTGAATTGGAATATAGAATTTAGGCTAAATACCAAACGCTGGGACCTATGAGGTCATTCAGCTCTGAAAGAGAAATTGATAAAAAAAATTATTTCAAAGACGCAACAAGAGGAAAACCTCGCAGTTGCACTATGAAACAATTGTCGTGAGGGGGTGGAAAGCAAGATGGAAGGAAGAGGTGCAGTAAAAGTAATGAAAGGGGTTGCAGCTAGCGACCGAAGGGACGCCGCAAAGAACCCTAAGTAACGCCTACAGTGCACCACATGAGGTGCACTGGTGGCACTAACCCCCTGCGGGGATTATCCAGCAAATGCTGACGCTCTGCTCTAAACTGCATCACGTCCCACAAGACGAAGTGTGAATCAGGAAAGGAACACGTACTAAGACCTCCTAAAGCGCATAATTACTTCGTCCGAGGACAAATCGATCGTGCCGACGTTGTGTTAATTACGGAGATTTCCTCTACGTTCTCAGCCACCAGGACCACCCCGGAAAATCATTCGTGGCGTAATTATTCATAACGCGTAAATTGCTCTCATCCTTATTGACATTTTTCCTATGATTAGCGGTCAAACTCGTCGGCAGAGCCATCGTTACCAAGAATTTACCGCCGCTGTGGTCGGGGACGTGGAGGAAAGATGAGGTGCGACAGAGATTCATAGGAAATCGAGAAATCTTCAGTCGAAGGAATAAATTATTATTATTATTATTATTATTATTATTATTATTATTATTATTATTATTATTATTATTATTATTTAGTATGGGGCTTATGTATCATCCAATTTTGAGAAAAACTAATTTACGGGGATCTTCTGATACCTCTACTAATATATCCTGTCCACTCACTGAAATAATTACACACAGGATCCAAAGACGGACTCAATTACCTTTTTTCATGCGCTTTGTTTATCAATTTTTTATTTACTAAATTAGAAGAAATTTACTTACCAGCCCTCGGGCTGGGGAGTTAAACAGTAGGCCTAGCGACACACTGGCCACGTGTCATTGGCAATGGAACCCGTCCCCCACTGGCTATCGGCCTAAGAAACAGATCAGCGCCTGCCCTATGAGCCTACAGAGGCCCGGGGGGGACTTGAACTTTCAACTAACTTACTCTAAAAGTGAGCGTTTCAAACTTACTTGGGTCAATCGATCTGAATTGATCATTCCTCGTGTATCGCTCAGCTCCTGCGAAACCAACCTCGCGGCAGACGGCGTCGGCTTCGGCAAACCCGAATCCATCGTCGCAAATGTAAGTCCACTCTGACGATGACGTCATCACCTTGAAGTAAGAAGTCACGGGGTTTATAACATTCATGAACGGGTTATGTCAGATTTCTTGAAAGAAAGGGACATGTTATTTTTTTTTAAATCTTGAAATGCCAAGTATGTAATGTAAGGATAGAGTAGTGATGGCTTAATTAGTAATGATCCTAATTTGTTTATTAATTTAGGCGTGTTCCCTTTATTCTTCGTAATGATAATGATTAAAGTTCTTTTTGAATAGATTTTCAGCACCTTGCTGTAAGAAATAGCAGAATTTATTGGTCATTGATTATGAAATGGCTGTGTCAGTCTCTCTTTCTAGAATACCATGTCAGAATTCTCAAGGATTAGAATTAAAAGACACAGGAGTATTTAAAATATGTATGTACAAAATTAAAAACGTTTGTAACTTTTTACATGAATATTTTTAACACTACTGTGGGTTTTAACTAGTCTGGAATAGTCCCTAGAATTCAACAACGTTCAGTGATGCAATATCCATGAAAAGACTTGACCAGTTTCTAGTGCTGAAATACCAAATACGTATTTCTGAAGTAAATAACATAGTCAAACGTTAATATTCAATCATTCTGATGTATTGATGCACAATTGATCAAAACCGGATGAATCTCGCGTTTGTGACTCCCACACAGTACGCAACGAGGGCGAGAGAGTAGAGAAGGCTTACAGTCAGGAAAGTTAAGGCCAAAGTGATACACACACACACACACACACATATATATATACATGTGTGTGTGTGAAAGAAAAAAACCATAAAACACTGTTTGAACGTTGCAACCATATATTTCGAGGACTTCCTTCTGTGGCCCTGTTCACTGATAAAATTTTACCAGTGAACAGAGGCACAAAAGGAAGTGCTCGAAATATATGATTGCAACGTTCAGTTAGTGTTTTATGGGTCTTTTTATCTTCATATTATACTGTTGTATTACATTAAAAGACATTCAGATATATACATATATATATATATATATATATATATATATATATATATATATATATATATATACATCTTGGAAAAAATGTACATGGATTTATCCAAACCTTTCATACTAATATGCACGTACATATCATCATGACGTTTATTACCGTCACTGAGGTTTCCCTCCAAGGAGACCTGATTTGTGTCATGTCATCAGCGAATGCATTTAAATCACCTTACACTTCCTCAGAAGTCACCACAGTACAGACTACAGACGTCTTCGTAAAGTTTCCTTACGTGAGTTATACAATCCTCGTCCCAAGACACAAATAGCCTACTAAGTTCTGCGGTTTCTTTTTGTCGCGAGATATTCAAGCGTAGCAAACGCAAGAAAAGAGACTGTGGCAACTTTGTCTTAGCATGGGAAAATTAGCGCGCGGAGAGAACTGCTGTGCTAACGACCTTGGTCATTCTGCTTTCACTTCGCTTCGTTTTAATTGAGGGATTGTCTCTCGGGGACAGATTTAGTCTGGATTATTGTCATCTGCTTTTTGGGATATATTTCATCCGTTTATAACAGTCCAGGTTCTCAATCCTTATTCATGTAACTTTGACTAATTTCGTCCTAAATCATAAAGGGGTAAATTTGTATACTGTTTGTTCTCAGGAAGCTGTTCGTGAACGTTGCATCACATAACGAGAGAGAGAGAGAGAGAGAGAGAGAGAGAGAGAGAGAGAGAGAGAGAGAGAGAGAGAGAGAGAGTTAGTAGTGTAGAAATTCATATTTGATTTAGTACATGTACGAGATTAAATTTAATTTTCTACCTGTGAGAATGCATTGAGATACTATATAAATATTTATTCTGTGTGTGTGTGAGAGAGAGAGAGAGAGAGAGAGAGAGTAGAGAGAGAGAGAGAGAGAGAGAGAGAAGAGAGTTCCTATTTGAAATTCCTATTTGATTTCGTACATGTACGAGAGATTAAATTTAATTTTCGACCTGTGAGAATGCATTGAGATATCTAGATAAATATTTATTCTGTGAGAGAGAGAGAGAGAGAGAGAGAGAGAGTAGTGTAAATTCTATTTGATTTCAGACATTTAGAGAGAGAGAGCATTGAGAGAGAGAGAGAGAGAGCTGTAGAATATATATTTTATTTCGCGTATATTTGAAAGAATCCATGAAGTTAAAACACGACATATTAATTCTGAGACAGAGAGATAAATAGTTTTAAAATGTGCATACTTCAGGCATAAAAGAGACTTAATTTCCAGCCTGTGAGAAAGTTTTACGTTACAATATAAATACTATCCTGCTGTACAGACAGACAGACAGATAAACATGATTGACTGAAGGTGTAAAGCTCACTGTACTTACCTGCACGGTTCCCATGTGGTTATTTCCGCCATCTGCCAGGCGTATTCCCTTTATGTCTGTTTGTGCCTGGAAGTATGAGAACCTCTTTGAAACCTCATGTCTGAATATGGAGGGGACTGAGGCTGTCAGTATGATACGGAGGAAACGTGAGAATCATACGGTAATTAATTCCTCTCTTTAATTATTATTATTATTATTATTATTATTATTATTATTAAGGTTTATTATTATTATTATTATTGTTGTTGTTGTTGTTGTTGTTGTTGCTATTATTATTATTATTATTATTATTGTTATTATTATTGCTATTATTGTTGTTGTTGTTGTTGTTGTTGTTATATACATATTATTATTATTATTATTACTATTAATATTATTATTATTATTATTATTATTATTATTATTATTATTATTATTACAAATGAGTGTACATCCATACAAAGCAAGTCAAAGAGGACTATCGTTTGCAAAGTAAGCTCGCACAGAATGGTGACTTTATGTAAAAACAAATGGAAAATGAAGAGAATAAAATTGACAAATGAATTACAGGAGACGAATAAACAAACAGAAGTATATTATTAATCTATATTTATGGAACCAAAGGCACATATAAACCTGAAAATGGAAACTTGCCAGCATCACCTTGTCAATCAAATCAGAACACCTAATGACTGAGTCTATTAATCTCAACAATTTGTCAAGGTCTTACATCGTAGAAGTTCTGTTATTACGGAAGCGTGCCTAATCTTCCGTTCGACCAAGTGATTTTTTTCACCGTTGGTGCTCAACAGAGTGCGAAATGTGACTAAAATTGCCAAGATCGGAGTCAGTTACAGAAAAGGTCACAAGTCAAATTCGTTCAGTCGAATCAGTTCGTAAAGACTGTTGAGATTCTAATGGATGTTTAGTTCGTTATTTCTTATCAAGAATACCCAGAACCTAATGAATTTCGTCTTGCTGCTAATATCTATTCCACATGGATGAAACCAATTGATTGCCTATGCATTTATAGGTCTATGGCCGCGTAACCACTGTTCTGAAGAATCACATTTCTAGAATCTTGAAAACTTTACTGTAAAACTTAACATTAGCGTGTTGTGTTGTCATTTCGTTTAATCCTCGTGCAATATATATCAGTCTTACCCAGCGTTGTTTTCATACATTTTTAAAGTTTATCATGTTCAAGAACATCACTTGTAAAGTTAATTTCAACATTGAAAGTTTTAGACAATTACTCCCCATCTCTTCAACATTTCCCAGTATGCGGTAAGATAAGTGCGTAATAAACTAACCAGTTGTTTTCTCAAATTAAGCGACGCTGTGCAAAGCTATTGCTTGACGGGTGACCACACGTAAATGCCAGATGGTAACGAGTTTCCTACACCTAATGGTCCAAAACACTGCGTCTGGTAAATATTAAACGGGCGACGACCGATGAACCAAATCTTTGGTCATGGCGTTCGCATCTTCGTTCCAAAAACCGTTGCTCAGAAACTTGCAACTTACTTAAATAAGTTACTGTGGGTTATTGTTATTATTATTATTATTATTATTATTATTATTATTATTATTATTATTATTATTATTATTTCAGTAGATGAAACCCGTTCACACGGAACAAGCACACCAAAAGGGCCATTGACTTGAAATTCAAGCTTCCAAAGAATGTTGGTTTCAACCTCCACCATGAACCCCACGCTGCAGCGGTAACTGATCAGGATACTGAGCCAGCGATTTTTCATCGCCCTGGGGGAGACGCGAGCCCGCTACATCTGAGTGGCAATATCATTAGCAAAAATACAGTACATTAAATGTATCGTATTTGCAACGGAAGCAACGGTCTTATAAATTTTATAAGTCCATTGCTTCAGTCTAATGCTCCTCCAGCCTGACCCATGAACTTTAAAATGTCCTGTGTCCTTTTAATTTCCTTTTCTGTCATGGATGGAGAGGTAATGTACTGCCCTGCTATTTCTCAGACGGTTACTAATATTTATTCATATTTGCTATCTTCCCCAAAAGTTCACTTCGCAACAGAAAGAGTAACATAATGAATTTTTAAATATTTATAGTGTTTTTTTTTTTCGGAAGTCATTTTAGAAGATTTGAGATTTGCCTACCCTTACTAAACTGTTTCTGGGATTCAGATAATCTCATTTTAGGAACATCTCTCTAACAGTCATAATGATTTGAATAAAAACTTTCAGAGATAATAATAATAATAATAATAATAATAATAATAATAATAATAATAATAATAATAATAATAATAATAATATCGAAAATTTGATCTGATTTGATATCATGAAATATGAAATCGTAATGACACAAACAAGGAATAATAATAATTAGTAATAATAATAATTAATAATGAAATTGTATAATAAGAACACCAACAATAATAGTATGAAAAAAAGCATTAGATTTCTGGGTTAGTGGAAGACATCATATTAGCTATGTCTAACGTACCATACATTCTTTGGTTAAAGATAACGGAATTTTTATACAAAAGCAATTTCATCATTTTCATTTATTTACATTCTTGAATATTTAAAACGAGGACATCTCAGTGGAGACGAGTTCGCTTACCTTTGTGAGGGAAAGAAATGCCAGTACTGGAAGATACCTCATTTTTTGGAAGCAACGTCGAAAGATGTACCTGTAAAATAAACAATTACTGTTTATGTATAGGTAACGTTAATGGTCTCTGAGTTTTTTATAATAATAATAATAATAATAATAATAATAATAATAATAATAATAATACATTCTTATGTATCATCTGATGAATCATCTGTAGTCAGAGACTTACATAATAGGCTTTCTGTATTGTGATGAAAAATGAAAAGTTTTTGTATTGATTGCAACTAGTCAGTAAAACTACAGACTGACATTTCTGGTCTGTATCCTGACAATAATAAGAAGAAGAATGAGGAAAAACTCCTACAAAAAAAAATTATTTATCATCGTCAACCATTTTGTCTAACTTTACCCAAAATATTGTTCAGTAAAGGTAGCGGGGACACTTTAAACATATTCCTTAGTATTCCAGCCAATCCCAGTTCTACACTCTCTCTCTCTCTCTCTCTCTCTCTCTCTCTCTCTCTCTCTCTCTCTCTCTCTCTAATATCTAAAAGCTGAACTGGATGGCATCCATCAAATTTACATCATGGTTATACGGCTTCCGTTTGTTCCGTTTGTACATTTTTACTTGCCTTTAAAATTCCATATATATATATATATATATATATATATATAGCATGTAAAATATATATATATATATATATATATATATATATATATATATATATATATATATATGGAACTTTTAAAGACATGTAAGAAATATATATATATATATATATATAATATATATACAGTATATATATATACATATACACATATATATATATATATATATATATATATAAGATATATATATATATATATATATATATCTCACACATATCTATGTATATATATTGTGCCTGTGTACGTATGTATGTATGTATGCTAATACTCAAACGGTCAGAAAACTTTCCGAATGGCATACGACCTTTCCTCAGTCAAGACTGAGGAAAAGAAAAACTAATAAAACTTTCCAGACAGTTTTCCGAGGAAAACATAAAAGTGTCTGATGGTTAACGACGGAAGTCTGGAAATCAGGAAGGTGCAAATTAATCCTCCGACGACGAGAGTAATTTCCTTATCAACGAATCCTACGAGAGATTTTGCAAAGGATGACTTCCTTATCCGTTTCTCAGAATACTAATTCTTGTGAGAAGTGACTTCTTATTGTTTTCTTTTATCTGCATTCATTGTCGTTGAATTATTCACGATGAATTTAATGTCTCATCACTCCTAGTTTTATTTGTTTCTTTTCGTTTTGTGAAGACTTCCATAAGTCAATGCTGCTTAATGTTATTCACGGGTTACGTCTGTATAGGATTTTGTTTTAGACGGCGTTTCACTGATCTCTTGTTTTAGCTGCACAAACTTTTGTTTTAGCTGCACAAACTTTTGTTTTAGCTGCACAGACTTTTGTTTTAGCTGCACAGACTTTTGTTTTAGCTGCACAGACTTTTGTTTTAGCTGCACAGACTTTTGTTTTAGCTGCACAGACTTTTGTTTTAGTTGCACACTCTCTTGTTTTAGCTGCACAGACTTTTGTTTTAGCTGCACAGACTTTTGTTTTAGCTGCAAAGACTTTTGTTTTAGCTGCAAAGACTTTTGTTTTAGCTGCAAAGACTTTTGTTTTAGCTGCACAGACTTTTGTTTTAGCTACAGACTTTGTTTAGATGCAACAGACTTTGTTTTAGCTGCTACAGACTTTGTTTTAGCTGCAAAGACTTTGTTTTAGCTGCAAAGACTTTTGTTTTAGCTGCACAGACTTTGTTTTTTCACAAAGACTTTTGTTTAACTACAGACTTTTGTTTTAGTTGCACAAATCCTTTTGTTTAGCTGCAAAGACTTTTGTTTTGCTGCACACTCTTTGTTTTTAGTTACACAGACTTTTGTTTTTAGCTGTAATAGACTTTTGTTTTAGCTGCACAGACTTTTGTTTTAGCTGCAAAGACTTTTGTTTTAGCTGCACAGACTTTTGTTTTAGTTGCACAGACTTTTGTTTTAGATGCACAGACTTTTGTTTTAGCTGCACAGACTTTTGTTTTAGCTGCACAGACTTTTGTTTTAGCTGCACAGACTTGTTTTAGCGCTGCAAAGACTTTGTTTTAGCTGCAAAGACTTTTATGAAGCTGCACAGACTTTGTTTAGCTAAAGACTTTTGTTTTAGCTGCACAGACTTTTGTTTTAGCTGCAAAGACTTTTGTTTTAGCTGCACAGGCATCGTGCGAATTAAATGTTAAGACGTGACCGCCTTATCTCGTCCTACAATAATTGCACTTGAAATTATTTTAACATCAGATTCATAATTACCGATTCTCATCTCTGGAAATTCTGTTGCATGTTTAGCGGGCTATAATGAGAGAGAGAGAGAGAGAGAGAGAGAGAGAGAGAGAGAGAGAGAGAGAGAGATAACGCTGCACCATGCTAAAAATCCTGGACCAATTATGCGGAGCCAAGAAAATGTTAAACGTTTGCCAATATAAGGGCCTTTAAATGAATCTCAAGAAATTATAAAAAAACTAATGCATAACGCCGTTGGTTATCTTAAGAAACAATAGTTATACAGAAAACTAAAAATCCGAACGTAAACCAAAGACACTTCATTGTCGTGGAAAATTCCTCCTTTGACTCACGTCCCTCTAAATAATTTTACTAAGCAACTGCGGTCAGAGGCACCACCTTAGCAACAGATGTAGTATCCAAAAAAAAAAATAAAGACAATGACAATTATAATGAACGTCGCTTGGTTTTTCTTTGGAAGTAATAATTATAAGTGAAATCAGAAACAGACGATGGCGATACTTTGGCAAGCAGAACATCATGCATTCCAAATGAAATGGAGAGGTGGCTCGACACCCAATGTCAAGATTAGGCAACGTGGGGGACCCGTGGAAATGACACTCGATTCCCATCATTGTACTTCAGAGTCTTTCGCAATTTGCTCCAACCTCAAAAATCACTGTTCCGTGGCATCAGTGAAACGAACCCGAAAATATGTTATGAAGTAATGGCGTCTGAGGTTTTGAACTGATTCGTGAGTAAAGATACGACAAAAATGAATAAACAACAAACACACAGTAGCCTGTCAATAACCATGATTTGTCAGCAAATTTCTAGTGACGAGTGAGTGATGTGTTTATCGAAGCAGAGGGAGTAACAGGGATTAAGACAGTCAATAATTAGGATATCTTTTATCCGAAAAATTGAGAATAGCACTTACCTACGAAGAAGAACGACCGAAGACCGTACGGTCGCAAAACCTCACCTGGTCAGGGCCACAACTGCCGAATTGCGAATCGCGAACCAAGATATATGCTCTCGTACAAGCAGCTGGGGTTGCCATAAGCCTCCACACGGCAAGGGAAGTTTTTCCATACAACCAGATCGTAGGTTTCCCATACTAAGCGAGGGAGGAATGTAAATCATTCATTTAGAATTTATTTAGCAACCGTATTGTTCGGACAACGAACAGAGCCTGACATAAACTCCAGAATGTCGATAAAGAAAAGGAAATAAACGAAAGTCTAGATATGGGCGCCAACGGAACGAGTTCCATCCAAAAGCTTCCCAGAGGCATCCCACTGTGACTATAGGGTGGGGCTAATGGGAGTACGCGCCGATGCATAAACATCCAACCACCCACTAACACCCACCCCACCAAACCCTACCCCACCCCCACCCATCCTCCCCAACATCTCCGAAAGATTACGCCATCGTAAAGATAAATGTTTAACGCTTGAGAATATAACAGCCCAACTAGAACTATGGGAAAAATACAAATTAGCTTCTCCGAAGGTCGACTTATTTCTTTAGCTTCATTTAGTTGAAGGTCAAGAAATCGTGAGTCCTAAAAGATAGAGCAAAATCCAGTGTATGAATTTCGGCAGGTTTGAAAATAAAGATTATTAACGGAGAAGGTCAAAGCTCGGAAGGATAAAATAGCGAATGACATGCGAGAGAAAGGATGCATAAAGAGATGGATAAAGCCGAAAACAAAGATTACAAATAAAGTTAATATTAATAATGTAAATTAAAGAGCAAAATCCAATGCATGAGTTTCAGCAAGTTTGACAAAAAAAAAAAGTTAACATTAACAACACAAAAGTTGAAACGGTTACACCTAAATCACTCAGATAAGAGAGTGGCCGAGGCGTGAGGCTTGTAACCTCACACCCTGTCTGAATCGAGAGAATATCTACTAAACAGACGTAAATAAATATAAATGTCACTCTGCGAAGGTATTCTGCATCAGGAAGATGAAGCCAATTGCATAATGGTTATTCCAGCAAAGGGCCCTGCAAAGAAAGGTATGATAAGAGAAGATGAAACCAATTGCATAATGAAACAGTTAAATTCCAGGAAAATAAGGACAAACATCAAAAGAGAGAGAGAGAGAGAGAGAGAGAATATACTGTGAATAAATATACTGTGAATAAGGACAAGCATCAATAACGAGACAGCAGTAGGGCAGAGAGAGACAGAGAATAGCTCAAATGTTCAAGCATCAATACAGAGGCAGCAGGAGAGAGAGAGACCTGCATACTTAAAATAAGAGGAAAACGTTACATAATGACATTCAAAACACAAAGACTATTTTAGTTACTCACTTTTTATCAGTCGTTGAATAAAACAGCATTTTATTCAACGAATTATTATTATTATTATTATTATTATTATTATTATTATTATTATTATTATTATTATTATTATTATTATTATTAACAAACATTCATATGGAGTACAGTAAGTTTAAAAGGCCCTTAACGAACAACGCAAGTTTCCTGAAGGTCAAATGTCAATTTGTGAAAAAAAAACAAAGAATGGAAGTAGATAAATAAATAAATAAATAAATAAATAAATAAATAAATAAAAATGGAATAACAAGTAAACAAATGTACACTCAAAGGACAAAACGAAATCAGAAAACAAACCAATTGCACGGGGAATTTAAACGTAACTTTAAAAGTGGCATGACGGTCCTGTCTCGGGACAAGAAGACCAGAGGTAGGTGGATTCTCCCTCGCTTAGCCAGAAAGGCCCCGCTGTATAAAGGAGTGAACGACCTTGCCGCTCATAGATATTTCCGGTTGCGTAAACGATGACGTAGTCGTCAGGAATCTACTGATTTAATTTACGAAAACCTGTTCTTTCATCCATCCAGAACTTAGGAATGGAATGGAATGTATAGAGTTTAGGCCAGAGGCCAAGCCCTGGGACCTATGAAGTCATTCAGCGCTAGAAATGAAATTGAGAGTAGGTAGGTTTGAAAGGTGTAACAGGAGAAAAACCTCGCAATTGCACTATGAAATAAGTGTTAGGAAAGGGTGGATAGCAAGATGGAAGAGAGAGGACATGAACGGAGGTAGAGTAAAATGAATGAAAGGGGTTGCAGCTGGGGGCCGAAGGGACGCTGCAAAGAACCTTTAGTAATGCCTGCATTGCACCACGTGAGGTGCACTGACGGCACTGCCCCCCAACGGGGATTCAGAGCTTAAGACTGTGTCAAGAGGATGTTGGAGCGGCTGGACAGCAAGATGAAGGGAAGGGAGTGAGAAAGGAGGTGTACTGACGGAACTATCTCCCTACTAAAGCAAGGAACCCATTGATTGATTCATTGACTGTTTTAAGAAGGAGAAAGCAAAGCAAAATGAAAAACACAAGTTAGTCTTCTCCAAGTAAAAAGATTAAGAATAGGTGAAGGTGGAATTTAAGATCAAATTTCAGTATAAAATGAGGGTAACGCAAACAGGGATGGGATTGAAAAAAAGAAATTAAATAAAGAAGCAATGAAAATGAAAGGGGACAGTCGAGAAGAGAGAGAGAGAGAGAGAGAGAGAGAGAGAGAGAGAAGAGAACGAAATTTGGCAACTGAGAAAAATATAAAAAAAAGAAACGAGACGATCGTTTTCTTCGAGGCCGTCTCAGATTTAAATATATGATGTTATAAATTTTGTCGGAGCACTGATCACTGACGCTTTCTGTTTTTCTCCTCTCTGTCTTCACCTATGACCCACAACAGTGAGCTACCATCCAGGCAACTAATACGATGATGAGGTCGACAGATTCATTCTGGACTGTATGGAAACGCGTACATCGCTCGTCCCTCGTCCCGGATCGAATATGGACCAACTCGTTGGTGAACGGTGGCGCTGCCAATTGTAGTACGAGAGAGAGAGAGAGAGAGAGAGAGAGAGAGAGAGAGAGAGAGAGAGAGAGAGAGAAATTGGCCTTGCACACATGAGTATGAAAACGAAAAGAAAATCAAAACAATTAGGAGTATATCTTCTAAACATTAGTATGTAAACATTTTCTTCTTCTTCTTTTGGAGACCGACAAAGACAAAGAAGATCTCTGACTTCGATTCAGAAATGAGAATGATGCGTCAATAAACTTCGTCAGTTATGGTAAACGACATTAAAACTGGCAGATTTAAACTGAGAGGGGGCTACTGTTTCTGTAGATGAAGTCTTATTTCCACAGATAAAGTCCTGATTCCGTAGATGAAGTCCTATTTCCACAGATAAAGTCCTAATTCCACAGATAAAGACCTGATTCCGTAGAAAAAGTCCTATTTCCACAGATAAAGTCCTAGTTCCTCAGATAAAGTCCTATTTCCGTAGATAAAGTCCTATTCCACAGATAAAGTCCTAATTCCGTAGATAAAGTCCTATTTTCACAGATAAAGTCCTAATTCCGTAGATAAAGTCCTATTTCCGCAGATAAAGTCCTAATTCCGTAGATAAAGTCCTATTTCCACAGATAAAGTCCTAATTCCGTAGATAAAGTCCTATTTCCACAGATAAAGTCCTAATTCCACAGATAAAGTCCTAATTCCACAGATAAAGTCCTAATTCCGTAGATAAAGTCCTAATTCCACAGATAAAGTCCTAATTCCACAGATAAAGTCCTAATTCCGTAGATAAAGTCCTATTTTCACAGATAAAGTCCTAATTCCGTAGATAAAGTCCTATTTCCGCAGATAAAGTCCTAATTCCGTAGATAAAGTCCTATTTCCACAGATAAAGTCCTAATTCCGTAGATAAAGTCCTATTTCCACAGATAAAGTCCTAATTCCACAGATAAAGTCCTAATTCCACAGATAAAGTCCTAATTCCGTAGATAAAGTCCTATTTCCACAGATAAAGTCCTAATTCCACAGATAAAGTCCTAATTCCACAGATAAAGTCCTAATTCCGTAGATAAAGTCCTATTTCCACAGATAAAGTCCTATTCCCATAAATAAATTCCTCGGTGCGCTCTTCATCAATATTGTACTCAGTTGCAAGTCAGGTTTCCTACTGTACATTCTTTCCTAGTATGTAGTCATGTGCGGACATTCCGAGACTCTCTCTCTCTCTCTCTCTCTCTCTCTCTCTCTCTCTCTCTCTCTCTCTCTCTCTCTCTGGGATGGATAAATGTTGTGCAACATTTATAGCTTTTCAAAAAGTATTTTCGACTTGCATGCAATAGATGCTTGGATATAAGTGCTCAATTTCAAAACAGAGAGAGAGAGAGAGAGAGAGAGAGAGAGAGAGAGAGAGAGAATGGTGGATGTGATATTTATAAAATAAAATGTCCATATAAATGAAACAAAGGAAGAACAGAAGAGAGTTATATAGGGTCGCATCTCCACTCCTTCAGTCATCATCATCATCATCATCATCGCCTCCAACGCCAAGCGATGCAGAGTACCTCTGTGAAATCGCGTCACCCATGTCCTTCCTGTGCATTATTCTTCACAGGCCTCCAGCCTTCCTTCTCATAGTTCTCATTTAAGCCCGTCCAGGTTTTCTAACTTTTCTGGTGCCCACAGGAGCCTAATTGACATAACCGCGTACTCTTTTCCCACCGTTGGATTTCTCCACCTCATCTCCATCTACCTTTCATCTTTATCTCATCTTTGTGTGGGACTTCTACGCAATACCTCTTTTAAACAGGGCAGTATCTACTAAGCGGAAAATTATAACTCTGAGTTTGCTCTTTGGTAACACTGAGAACGCAATCCTGTCAACAGCATTGTTTTTCCCCGGTTTAGTATCGCTTGTTATACTTTGTAAGTGCGTTGCTTGCTTGTGTAGAGAGAGAGAGAGAAAGAGAGAGAGAGAGAGACGGTGCTGCAGTTAATGAGACTACAGGTTGCTGCTTTTATCGAAATAAGTTCATTTCGATATTTTGTGCATGATAAGGGTAGTACAGAGCATATGTTCATAGAGTTATATTTTGTCGAGTTTTAATAAATGAATTTATTTAAATTCAGTACAATTATAAACCTACACAAACTGTGTGGAAGCAGCTGTTATACAACAGCAAACACTCTGCAAAACCTTTTACATCTTTATTATTTTAGAACAATATTGATGTATTTCATCTGGCTTTCGTTAAAGGGAGTAGCCCACTAACGTAATTAGGCATTTAAGGCTTTTTTTCTCTGCGAATTCCTTTTTTTTTTTTCTCTGAATTACTTTCTTCTGCTCTCTCTCTCTCTCTCTCTCTCTCTCTCTCTACAGTAATTCTGAGTAGTCTTTTAGTCTCTTTACCTTTAAAAGCTTCGTCTGCTTGATGTATTACCAAACTTATCTTGCAAAATCCACGAAATTCCCTTCAATTTACTGGGAAATACATCTCTGTTACTAAATGCTTGTCAGTGCAATAGAATTTATTATTTCTATTACATAATCAAAAGATGATTATTTTATATTAGATGTTTAGAAACTTGGACATTAGTTATTCCTTTAAAAGCTACTTGTTAAGTTCTGTTCTACCACTAATGACCTAAGGTCTCCGATCGATCTCTGTTCATTGCATGACCTCCCCTATATATTGCAATTTGCCCTTATTTCGCGATTTTTTTTCGTCCACTTTGTAAGTTGCTAGTTAGTATTTCATTTTACTATATCATGTTCTCATATCTGGCAGTAGGAGTCCTTGGCAGTTAGAAATATGGAAAATTTACGTTCAAATTCACATTTTCTAGCTAAGCTCTGAAGCAAATAATGCTATCAGATCTCCCCATTTCTCTCTATACCCTACTGAACTTACAGTAAAGAGGTGAAATCTCGTTTCTTAAAGGTCCAAATATCCTTTAAATATCGAACACAGAGTTCATGACTAATGCCAGTTTGAACGATGCATATTCCAATACAGTTGATAATGTTTTGGCTATAGCAAATGAGAGAAGATTAATGTAAATTAGTGTGAAGTAATAATAAATTAACCACGAGAGTATCAAATCTAAAAGAACGTTACTGGAACCTTGTTGAACTGGAACCTTGGAACCTTCTTGACGGTCAAAGCCGACCACAAGCACTTCGTCTCTCAAAACAGGTAGATTTTTTTTCCCCAAGTTTGGTCTTAATTTTTGACATTTTAAGAAAAAATTAAGGTTGTCTTTCCTGGGTGTTATGGTGGTGCGGACTTGAGAATAATGCGCAGCGTGGTGTATAATTTTATATATATATAAGTCTATGACACATGAATTTGTGGGTCCAGTAGAGGCGCCTTGGAAGGTATGGGACCATTTAAGGATAAAACTGCAAGCACGTAAGATGTTCCATAACGCCCAATCAGCTTGATACTCCTCCGATATTATGGTTAAAGTGGTTTCAGTGTGGATGTAAGTTAAACCATCAAAAAGGTTAGTTTAACTTAGAGGAAATTTTGCAACTAGGCTAGGTTACCATAGGAATCAAAAAGGCGACTGCAATTCAGTTTAACTTGAAGCACCTCTGAGGAAATATTAGGTGAAAGTCAGTTTGGGAATAAGGAAAAAGATTGAAATCACATCAAGATGAAACACTGCTCATCAGTAGGTTCTATTTAAAAAAATAGAAGAAAACGTTGGTGGTTATATATTATTCTAACATGAATTAAATGAAACATTTATTTTCCCCGCTGTTTATCTTTTTGTGCATGTTTTACCCCTAATTGTGGTGCGAAATAGTCGTTTTGTATTTTCCGCACCCCTGGTCGGTAAATGGTGTTATTTTCTTAGAAAATGAACATGCGGTGTTCCACTGAGGTCTCTTTAACTGCGCATCACTGGGGTGTATCAAGAAATTTTATAGGAATGTATAAAATAATGCTGGTGTAGCTTTGCATCAGTGGGCTTGACAATGAGTCAAAAGCACCGTTAAGACACTGTGGCCAGATAAGAAATAAACATTCGGAGGTTAACAGGATTTAAAATTGGTGATTATCCCAGGCAATTTGGAAATTAATTTCATGTATTAAAATTTCTTGTGTTATTTTGTCGAATTCGCTGTTTATTTCAGCTGGAAACATTTGTTTAACTTTTTTTCACATTTTTATGTCTGACAACAGTGGGAAACCCCACTTGGAAACCACAATAGCAAAGTCTTAGGCCTTAATTTCTGGTTAGGGAGCAGTAGTCACTCAAGCTTGCCTAGGTTAAGTTAGGTCAGGATACATCTTTGTATTTTCCTCAATACTTTATAATGCCATAGATTAGGTTAAGGTGGGGGCTATGGGAAACGGTCAATAGGATGATGTAGTGATAAAAAATAAAAAGCTTCTTCCCTACATAAAAATTTCAAGATGCGTCGAGATGTTTGTAGAGAAAGATTGAATTCTCAGCCATCAATCCTGCAATAACATTGTCTACCAATAAGTGGAGCAAATAGTAATATATTTATAATAAGACCATTCTTGTTTTAATGGTAACTGGATCATCAAACAATTTTTACCTAGTAAGAAATACTTCCTAAATAGTATTTTTTTAAATAGTATTTGAGTAGTGGTTACTGAAGTGATCAAGGCTATAGTAGGGTTTGTAGGCAGCTGGTTTAAAGGGGATCAGAACTGATTAGAATACAGTCAAGTAAGTTGCAGAATACACGGGCAGGGAAAGTCATTAACTCAGGTATGTAAGGTAAAAGTTTGCTGGTATCTGGAAACTGATACAAGAGACCAGCAACTAAGATAAAATACAGATTTCGGCCAGAGTAACCAACTGGACCATTTTGATTTCCATTTAACTTCTTATAGTTTGATTTAATACAAATATCAGGTGAAGTAAATCATGCTGAGCAGTATTTTTCTTTCCCCTAGTACTCTGGTATTAATCTTAAATTACTTGATTTTCACTGTTCAAGTTTTAAATTTCACGGACTTTAAACACAGAAAGTATCTTGTGCATATTTTAACATATTGAATTTCACTGGTGTCATAAGTGGTCTGTTGAGGTTGTCAGTTATATGAAAGGAAATTTAATGATTTTTAGGGCATTTTGTGACTTTTTAGAAGTCTGCCAATTAATATTAAGCTATTGATATACTTATTGAGGGAATTTTGACAGTTTCCTTTGTAATGGAAAACCTGTAGGGCTAAAGATAAGTGCATGTGAAATCTTTTATCAGATGGGTAAAAATTCTTGTAAGTAATTAGGCCCAGTATAAAAAGAACTCCTGCTTTGCACTTTGCTTTACTGATCGTTACAGGTGTTGAAATATATGTTAACAATTCAAGATGCTGCCATACTACAAATTAATCCACCCGAGTTGTTGACATACGGGTTAAACACGGAACGTCTTATTTTATGTTGAAGTTGTGTGACCTGCGAGGGGGCACCGTTGTTTTTCTGTGTTTTTGTTGTTGTTGTTGTTGTTAGATTCACCAGCCTTGTGCGGGCACGTGCTCTTGCTCTTCAGCAACCCGTAACTGGTGATTAAGAATCTGCTAAGAAAAATAAAAATTAAACAGTTCTTACAAGTGCAGTTTATGATGTGAACCATACCCTCGTTGGCGATACCATTCGGCTCAGTCTAACCACTGGGCCAAAATGAAAAGGAATAGGGGAGAGAAGGAGTGTTGAGCAGCAAGACCCAGTGGAGCAGGAGAGCCTGGAGTGAAGGATAAAAGTCAAGTCAGAAATAGATGGAATTGTTCCCGTTGGATAAAATGTAAACCTTAAGATGAAGTTTCAGTTTTGAGAAAAGGAGACTGAAAAGGAGGGTAGGAATGTGAGAAGGAGAAAAAGCATGATTATAGTTGACTTTATTGAGAGAACAGGTAAATGATGGTGGCGACTGGGAGGTGATGCTGGTAATGTGTAATAAATGGATGATGTTCTTGGCTCATACATAAGATGGCTGTATGTTATCACGGCCTTGCTCATTTGGTGAAGTGGAATGCTGTATGAATGTCTGGGTGGTGCCTCTTGGAGGGAAGGGGTGGGTCTCTCTGGACGAGAGAGAGAGAGAGCTAAAAAAAACTGATAAAGACGTTAGTAAAAACAAGGACACTTATAATTATGATAACAATACTAATGATCACAACAATGATAATAATACTGAAACTAAAATTAATAACAACAACGATTGAACAACTAATTAAAATAAAAACATAATACATGGTGATTAGGGATGAAGGGTCAGTTGCTGTGAAGGAGTTGTTGAACAGTATGTCACCTGTGGAGGCTCAGAACTTCAGTAGAGATGAGGCACACTTTGGCACAAGGTAAATGTGAGATGATGAGTAATCTGTGGCATCGTTTGGCAGGAGGAACCTGTTTTTGTTCACATGGGTTGTGGGTAGAAGCAGAGGAACGCTGAAAGTGCTTCAGTGTTTTCAGATGTGTGTGTTACCAGTTTGGTGCTTGTTAGAGGGACCTTTGTGAAATTCCGCCTCAATGGAAAGGTCTCCGGACAGTGTAGCAGGTAATGGTCTAATGGCTGATCCACTACCTGTTCACAGTGCGCGCTTGCTCTGTTTTCTGCATTGATCAGTTGCCAGGTGCACAGATATCCTAGCCATAGCCGGCTGATGATGACGGCGAGTCTTCTGGGTGTGTTCCTGGAAAGAAAAAACATTGTAAGTTGCTGTATTCTACATACCATTTTGCAGACCTGGATCCTTGGAAAAGTACCTGACGAATTTCACGGTGTGCTTCATTCTGGCAGTACCCGAAAATACAGTGTATTGTTTTATTTGCATGAGGGATTGATTGAGGGCAACACTGATTGTATCTCTTTGCAGAGTGCTTTTTGCAAGTTGATCTGCCTCTTTGTTTCCTTGAATTCCTATGCGACTGGGAATCCAGTTTAGTGTCACTTGCCCTCCGTTTCTCTGATGAGCGAAGGCTGAAGCTTTTATGCTGGTTAGGATGTGCATATTCTCAGTGTGACTGATTCTTTATAGCGAGAATCACACATTTGAATCTGTGTGGATTGTTGTGTTTCCTGCTTGGTTTAGGGAGTCTTCTGGCACTTTAGGATGGCAACTAGCTCAGTTTGCAGGGTGGAGGCATTGTTGGACAGCCTCCAACTCCCTTTGAGGGAGGAGGAGACTACTGCTGCAGCTGCTTCTGGTACATGTCAGTCGACTGAGCCGTCTGTGTAGTAGACATTTGGGGCAGATGTGTTGTTTAAAATCTTGTGCTTTTGTGAGTTGAACAAAAAGGCAGAGTGCCTTGTTTATCAGGAGAAGAGTGAAGTGAAAATTGAAGGGGGTGGGAGCCCAAGGAGGTGGTTTGCCATAGTTGTCACTGGGTGTGCCTTTCTTAGTGCAAAAGCTGCTTCTTGCTTGTTGATCCTTCTGAGGGTAGTGATTCCTGGGAGGACTGAGTTCCTCACGCCAATTTAGGATTCTTGTTATTTCGTTGTTCAAAGGGTAATTTTGAAAATGATGAAAGCATTTCTTTGATCCACTCTGGAGAGGAGAGACTTTGATTTCTGCTCCAGTTCCAGAGTCTTGTCCACATTGGGGCACCTAAAATTATTCTCATTGCATTGTTTTGAATCACTTCCATTAGAGTGTGTGTTGTTTGAATGTAGAGCATTCTGAGTAGATGACTTGGTGCTCCTTGGTGAAGTGAAGTAGTTCTTCTCATTGCATTTAGACATTTGACTTTCTGCTTCAGGTGCTGTATTTCATTGGCCATGGAGATTTATATTCACTCTCAGGTCCATGAAGTCACTCACCCATTCAGTGGGTTCTCCCATGTTTGAGAAATTATTGGGTGGGCGCATGTGCTTGATAGCCATGGCCTTGGTTTTGTCTGTATTAATTTTTACGCCAAGTTCTGTGCACTTATCTTCGATTAAGTACAGTGACTGCTGGATTTTCTGCAGTTTAATGTTTCCTGGTTGCTGGGGGCACACCAGGCAGACATCATCTGCATAAATGAAGATTTCCACCCTTTTGAAAAGGTTTAGTGCCATTTTCCATGAAGATGTTGAAGAGAAAGGGACTAAGAATTCCTCCCTGTGGTGTCCCATTTTCATGCACAATGAATTCAGAGTGGGCTCCTTGAAAGTAGACTCTTGCTTCTTGATTCTGAGTGTATTTTTGTGTTCATGCCAATAATTACCTTTTATGCCTTTTGAACAAGAAAACAAGATGACAGTGGAATTTGCCAACTCATCGCTTTCTTGGATCTGGATGTAGTCCTCAAAATTCTCTGTAACCCTGTTCAAACCCTTGAACTTAGCCTCATTGAGAAACTTAACGAAGAAGACACTATTTTAATCCTTATCAACAGCCAAGTCATTGAAATTCAGGCCATTGACAAGAAGGTCATGTTTTCAGGAGGCGATGTGGTCTGCTCCTTTTATTTTGGGATTTCTCACTGGAGAATGAGAATCAAAAAACCCTTTGCCTCTATCCTTCAGCATTAAAGCTGTTTACACTGGACCAGAAGAAATTGGGATTGTACTTTTGCCCAGTCAGAGCCCTAAAGTTTTATCTTCTCAGGACGGAGAAGGTTAATGGTCCATCTAGCAACTTCTGGACTTCAGTCAAGGATCCATCTCAACCTCTTAAAAAGAATGCTCTGTCCTTCTTCTTGAGGGATACATTCATGGAGCACACTTGCAATTGAGAGAGGAGGATTGTCCTATCTTGAAAGTAAGGGTGCATTAGGTCAGATCCGTGACTACTTCATTACCTTTTAAATGCAATCTCTCACTCTCTGCAGCACTTCAAGCAACTTACTGGAGGTGCAGGCCTGTATTTGCCTCACATTACCTTCAAGATGTGGAAATGACTTTTTAATGTTGCAGTACCCTAGGACCTTTATCGATGGCTGGCATGGTATTCGGGGAGGTGTATAGAAACATTCCTTCCTTCCTCGTCTCTTCACCTTGGTTAATGGTGTCAGTTCTGTAGTCTGGGGTGCGTTGTCATGGATACTCATTCATCTGTTTAGTGAACCTGGTGGTGGTGTTTAATGTCTTATGGTGTAGGTAACGGTGTTGTATTTATCTGGTTTTTATGATACTATGCCCTGGGCAGGGGCAAGATTTCTTGGTACTTCATTTAGCCTTCAGAAATGTCCTTTGCTATGAAGCTCCCACTGTTGTAGCAGACAACCCTTGGCCGTACAGCCACATCTCTACGGATAAGATGAGCTCACAATCAGAGGCAGTAACTTCCTGCTGCGACTCTCTTACCAGCTAAGGAAGCTACAAGCATTTTTAGTAATGCCAGCAGGCATTAATTCCCCTAATTCATTACATTTTAATGTTTTGGGAAGAACAGTCCATGCAGCCCACCTTGTCAGTGTGGGAATCAGCTGTAATCAATTTAAGATTTACTTGTATAAAAATGACATTTTTATGATAAAATATAACTTTAAGTAATTTCAGATGTGGGAACCACCCGCCTCCCCTCATATGGACATTGGGCATAAACATATTAAAGCCCTCTGCTCAGTTGTTCCTTCTTTTCCCAAAAGTGGGCGGGGTCAGTTACCTTCACCGTAACATAAACAAAAGAATCGCTACCGCGGATTTCAAATTTTAGCTATGTAATTACTTGGTAAGTATATATAAAATCTCATTTTATCATAATATTTTAATTCTTCCATAGTGAAGGGAGTGCCAATTTTGTCATGGGTGTTGCAGGCTTCAATTACACTCCTGCTTCTGCAAAGTTCCTCTGCTCTTAGGTATCGCTGAGTGTCAAGGGAAAGGTTGACAGTCTTGATCCTGTTAGCGAAGTCCTGTATGATTCTGTCAGCTTCACTTTGTGGGTCAGAGTGAGGGGCATTTATGAAATTCTTTTAGCCGGAGACTTAATTGAGCCAGTTACACGGCTTGGCAATGGGTGTGAAATGGTGTACTTGTCTGCGCCATTTATACCAGGCTTCTAGTCTCATTTCCTCAGAGTGAGCCGAGACATTCAGTGTGGCATGCAAACCGTCTGTTCTGTATCTTCTGAAGAGTTTTCCACACTCAGTTGACTCTTCTGTTCATCTCCTTTATCTGGGAGTTGTAGTACCAGGCATCTTTTTGATTTGTATTTGTGGTTGAGTATTTCTTTTTTGGGATGGTCACTCCAGCAGCACTCATCTTGTTGGTTACAGAAATCCTGTAAAATGTGTAAACATCCTGCGGAAGATGATTTATGTACTCTGTGGACCAGGTAGTCATGTGATTTTCAAAGGAGTTCCAGTTGGAAAATTCAGGCCATCTGGTAGGGAAGAAGAGGAGGAGGGTAGCCTCCTTAACTGTAGAATTGTCTGCAAGGCAAAGTGGTCGCTGGTAAGAACGGGGTGCAGCTGCCACATTCCTCCTTCCTGCAAGTTTCTGGAATGCTCCTTCCTGCAAATTTCTGGAACCAAAGTGAGGTCTAGCCTACCATCGTGCAGATGCATGGACTCATCATAATTATTTAACAGTTTTACCTCCAGGAATTCATGGAATAAAAAGTACAGGCGGCATCCTGTATGGTTAGCTGGTTGTCAGAACCTAAGAAAGGGATGATGAGCATTGAAATCCCCTGCAATAAGAGTGTTCTCTCTGGAGACTGCATCAAAATGTGCATCTGTAAACATTGTGGATTGTAATGGTTGTGCCCTCTAGAATGATTTTGACACTTAATGATTCTACTTCTGGTCCACAGTCATAGTTGGAATCTGGGTGGAGTGAATGCTGTTTCTGATCTGCATTAGAAGCCCTCTTGTGGTGTCTGTGTTAGGTGTCTGATATACAGTGTACCCTTTGAAGGAAAAGGGTATGTGTTCTCTAAGGAGTGTTTCTTGCAGAAGAATGGATGTTTGCAACTGCAGTAATGCAAATTTGGGCCGTACTTTACAAATGTTCCATTGAAGTAACTTCAGCAGCTCTGTCATTATTGAGGGGAATTTGTATTTGTGTCAGAGATGGGGTGGAATCTGTGTCACTGTATGTGCTCATGAAGTCATTCATTGAAACAGTGAACCTTGGAGGAACTTCTGTAAGGCTATATCAGTAAGGGCTTGGTCGAGTTTTTATTTCTAGATAATTCTAATGAACAGAGCAGGATGGTAAAGTGAAATGTTCATAAGCATCAAGTGTAGTGTCCCCCATAGTTTAGAGGAAAGAAATTGCTGTACCATGCATTATAACATGATATTCCTGAGCCGTTCTCTTGTAAATGTATCAACTAGCCTATAATCAATTTGGAGATTTATGGTTTAGAGTTTTTTAAAACCTTTGGGTTGAAAATGATTTAACTTTTCATTTCAGATGCGTATAACTGCCAGAGCCTGCAAAATCGAGTGGCCAAAGGTGACAAAAGAAAAAACTCTAGTGGGGAAGCCCAGCTTGTATTTGACTGACGTGAGGATATGGAAAACACAGGAACTAGCACAGTGGAGGATGAACTGAAGCAAACATATCAAACATTATAATTAGGATGAAGACTGCAGGACTTAGCTGCCATTAAGTGAAAGTTAAGTTTATATCTACACATTCAAAGTTTTCTTGGAAATGTCAATACCAGTTAGGCTGAAAAGTAGATAGAAAGTCTTATTCAACGCTAGCTATTTAACCTTATCGTAGAACGTAACCTGCAACAATCTCTAACGATTTTGAAAAAAAAATTAACTGCAGTTCATGATTAGTAATTCAGAAATAATCTGAAAAGTAAGAATGTATTTTGGTCTCTGGGAAACTTGATAAGTGCAAAGACAACTAACACATGGGAGTCATAGATTTCAGCTTTGTAGTATTGCACTAGTACCAGGCTTGCACTTATTGAGAATTTACAACACAAATTAATTACTGATGGTTAAATCTATATAAAGATCATTCGCCTTTTAAATTGTGCAATATTCATAGCAAGCTGCTTAAACAATATTAATTATACAAAACAATCCAGTATTTTACCTTACACATGAATCTGTTGTAGGTATTAGTGGATAAAAATTCTAGTAACTGTTTTGTATTCCGGATGCTACCTTAGATGGCGTGATAACAACTTCTAGCCTTATTTTTTTAATTGACCATTTTATTCATTCATTTTAAAGATATAACATAAACAGTTTTGCATATTGCTTAAACTTCCACACATAGTTGAAAATAACATGAAGCAGTTTATCAAGTTAATCTTTGGTATATGTTTTAAAGGGATTTTATTAGGTTTATGTCAGTTTTACTTGTTTCATGCCATGAGCAATTATAATATCGTACTCCTGTGCAAAATGTCATCAAATTGTGATTTTTTCATTTTCAGACTCAAGACTTAAAACATTTTAGCCTTTAGTTCTACTTGACATGGCATTCATATACGTGAAGCGTCATGAAGATGGAGCATTGCAGGTGGTATGCAGTAGGTTGCGAAATATATTTGCTGGATAAGTGTTAGATAAAAAATGTGACAGACAATTTACTTAACATATATTCAGGAAGGTCAAAGATGACTGACTACACTCATAACTATTTTTTCTCTTTCAACAGTGAAAAATACTAGTCTTGATTAATTATTGTTTTTGGAGGAATTTCATGCCAATTAGAACCCTAAATAATTACATTTTGAGATACTGTTTGATACAAGGCATGTTAATAAAGGAGTTTTCCACAGAGGTAAGTGAAATTAACCCTTAAAACTGAAAATTAACCCAAGCTCTGCAATTTTCTCACTTGACCATCATGCCAAGTGTTCAAAAGGAATCATTCCACAAGGCTGGCCTATATACGTTTAATTGACTGAAGCTCTTTAATCCAAATACAGTTATTAAAGGTTTACAGTATTCTGGTTTGAGCAACTAGGTTTCTCATCGTACTATTCTTGAAATTTCGAGAAATTCGTGAAGCAAAGTATATAAAGGACATTCTTGTTCAGCCACTCATTGACATTACATAATGTTCCTGATATCAGAGAGTAGTGGTCTTGAAATTATATCCGAGATTTTTCAGATGGTAGGAACAATGGTAGTTTACTGTATGTGGAAGCAATTTTCTAAAAAACATGACATTATTTTAGAACTTCTAATAAAAAAGTTTCAAATTTTAAGTAATTATAACATATTTGTCAGAAACTTAATAAAGAAATTCCTCCAAATAATTCAGTTTACAAGTTTTTTTTTTTTTCATTTAAAATTTTCTTTCAGAGGTGGGCACTTGGCCGCTAATGCCTTTAAAAGCAGGTAATTTCTACCAATTATGATTGAAGGAAAATTGGAGTGATAGAAAATTTTACCACTTCAAATATACAAAATTTTCTTTTACTATTGAATACAAAAGTAGGAAAATAAAGAAATTGACCTCCAATTTCATAAATTTTGCAGTTAAAAAAAACATGACATTATTTTAAAAAATTCATATAAAAAAAGTTGCACTCAAAAATTTTCCCCACTTGTAATTATAGAAATAAAGTTATAGTACATGCTGTAAAAGTTTCATTGAATTTCAAGCCACGGACTGATTCATTGCTCTACTGTAATCAGTTTCATTTCGTTTCATTTTGTGTGTTTGTCATCTTGAAATTTTTACTTATTGTAGAGGGTCTTAAGATTATTTTATCCATTGGCTTTGCTGAATGTTCACAGTTTTAAAAATTACTTAATTCTTGCTTTCCAGAAACTGCATCTTGAATAATGTTTGAAGAAAAATAGTTTGGGAATGATAGAAAATTTGCCCCTATATCTTTATAAATTTAAACCAATTTTCTTTTACTATGATTTGATTTCAGGTATAATTAAAAGCTATACACTGAATTACAAATTATTTCTTAATCTTAACAGACAAGATTGTCAGACTTTAGTTAATGGAGTAATATAAATCAAAAATTGCAGTGAAAACTCCAAGGTTACTCTGCCATTTCAGTGATCATATTCTTTTGGCAAGTGGAAAACTTAGATCCTCTTTAAATGAGGAATGTTCATCAGTTGATTTAATGAACAATTTCCAAAAATGTTAATGCCCTATACAAAGTTTTACAGTAAGGCTTGCCTTCAGATTGATAATTAATCTGTTTAGTTTTTTAGTATTTAAAAACTTGTTGTTTTTTTTTAAATTTTGGAGGGTTTACATAAAATATTTGAATTTGTAGATGTTTCCCAGATAAGTATGTTCATTTGAATGAATTTACCAGTCTTTCATTTTGTATTTAAAAGATGCAAAATCAAACTTGACTAGTATATTCAAATTTTAAAAGACAGTTTTAAAAAATCACTTTTAACAACTTCTTGCTTTTCTTGAATCTTGG
Source organism: Macrobrachium rosenbergii (assembly GCF_040412425.1). Lineage (NCBI taxonomy): Eukaryota > Metazoa > Arthropoda > Malacostraca > Decapoda > Palaemonidae > Macrobrachium > Macrobrachium rosenbergii. Next base: position 85,242,041 of record NC_089743.1, on the reverse strand, counting down.
GAATTCAGATTGTTTCCTTAGGAATTAAACGTAAGTTTTTTTATGAACGACAATTATTTTTGTTAAAAAATTTGTTGCTACTGAAATGCAAAAAGGATTTATTGAGTTTAAAAAGTATAAGTGGTGATTTCTGAGTTTCAATTTGTGTATATTCAAAATTTTAATCACATAAATTACTTTTAAATTATTCCTGACAGTTCTTTCAATTTAAGAATTGGCCACTTGCTTGAATGGAGCACAGTAAATATACAGTCACAAAATTGAGGTAACACATACGATAGGACTCTTGCCACCTTCAAGAAAATCCCTTATTCTGCGTTGCAAGTGGAATATGATCTGTGGACTCAACATCAGGAATAAGCATACATCAGGATTTCATCCCGTGATTGTCTTAATTTTGAAAGTTCTTGTGTAAAAGCATTTACAGTGAGGTTAATCATTCAGAGATACCTTGAGTTTTTGCTTTCCCTTTTTTCTTGTAATTAATCATTCTAAATTTATTCTTTTTTAGGGTAACACTCACAGAAATTGGTAGAGTTTTTTTCATTGAATTTGCTTTTTTTAAAATATTTAATGACTTTGTTTTTCTAGTTGATCTTTTTTTATTCCAGATATTATTGCATTACTTTGAACATACTCACCATTCTTTTATTTTGAATTTTGTTTATCCTAATCTAATATATTTACTCCAAAACATTTTGCTTTTAAATAGGGTCACATTTTTAACAACTTTGTGATAATTTTTTGTTTATTTTCTTTTGAAATTTGCAAGGTCATGCCATACTTTACTGAAAAGAGCCTCATCATAAAGTCTGTACTCATCAACTTTTGCATCTAGATTCTTTGTGAAATTTACATTTCTTATCTTTTTTGTGGTGTGAAAGAGGATGTTTAACAGTTGATCAACTTAATGGATTCTTGTTGGTCAAAAGCCTTTGCCTTCCGTTAGATCATGTGCATATTATGAACGTTAGGCTTTTAACAAATTGCATGGTTTGCCATGAGTTTCTTACCTAGCAATTGAATTTTGCTGAATTACTGAGTCTTTTTTTTTGCTGGGTTCAGTGTCAAGCCAGCTGATGGCATAAAGTAATTTGGAGACTTGCTTAATTCTTAGCCTGACTGTTTTCTCTTTCTGAGTGGTCAGTTAGTTATAAAGGTAGACCTCTACAAATTCCTAAGTGGTCAAAAGTAGTTGCTAGAGTTGTGAGGAAAACTATTTTACATATACTAGCAATGGTTAATTTTGTGTTTGCATTGATTTGAATTATTGATACCTTGTTCTGTAAGATGCTTCTATCTACGAACCGTTGTTCTAGATAATGAACCCTCAATTTAAGGGCTTCAGGGCACTCTTTGGATTGCAGGAATTTTTAGGTACTTCTTGATTTTCAGGATTTGTCAGGGTACTTCGTTTTCAGAGCTTTTCAGGACACCCGTTAGATTGTAAGAATTTGCTAGACACTCCATGATGTACAGAGTTTTGCAGTCCTTAAGATGGTATTTTGAAAATTATATATTTGTTTCTCGAACAAATTAGGTCTTCATTTTGTCATCTTTGCCTCGGCACCATTAGGTCGTGATTTATGAATCTTTAGGACTTACTGTATACCTCTAAAACAGTAACTCAATGTTACCTATACTTCTCATACATGTCAGTGTTAGTTTGATTTTGAATATCGACAGTTTGAAGGATCAGAGAATATTTAAACCGAAGGAATGTGTACCAGCTGCTATAGCAACGGTTCACTGCTATGCAGATAAAACGATCATTGCCACAAAACTTGTAATTGATGAGAGTGAAACTTGCGCTAGTTGAAGGTATATCTATGATTAAATTTTTGTGGCACTGTAACGGGAAGTTCTGTAATTTTGGAATTTGATGTACGTAGTTCTCATGTAGCCCTTTCAAGTTTTCTCTTTCATTACTTTCGAAATGTCCTTCCCTTTTATTTTTTCTAAGGATGATAACTTTCTATAATCCCTTTTGGTATTTCCAGTTCTCTAGATGTAATAACATTGTATACTCACTTTTACATTCTAATTTTCAAAGGGTAATTGATTGGAGCAACATTCTAAGGGTAGATCTAAGGATAAAAAGCATGGTATATGATCCCCTCATAGTATTTTGGCTATTTATAAACGGATATTGACATATACAATCCTTTTTTGAATTTTAATTCGCAAAAGGATCACAGCCTATCGTACTATGAAGTATATATCATTCATATATAAATCAAATCCCCCACCTCTAGTTTCAGTCCTCCAAAGATCTTTATTACTTTGACAAAAACTTTTAACTCTCTCTCTCTCTCTCACACTCACACACTCTCTCTCACACTCTCTCTCACACTCTCTCTCTCTCTCTCTATACACACACACACACACACACATTTCGTTCCTGTGGAAGAAATTCTTAAGTAAAAGGAATGACAAAAGTTGTGAATGTCATGTGGATGCGATGGTGTAGAATGTTAAAGTAAACATTAAGGTACAGTACACAGGTTAATGAAAGTAAAGGTTGTGAGATATAAGTTAATGAGGAATGGTATATAGATAAAAGAAAGTGCGTGGAGGTTGATTGATTGATTTATTATGAAATTAAAAGAAAGTGCGTGTAGGTAATTGATTGATTGATTATGAAATTTAGGTCTTGAAGACCAAGCACCGGAACCCATCAGGATTATTCAGCGCCGCAATGAAGATGAAATTTATAAATTAATGATATGATTGATAATGAATAGGTGAATGATGACATACTAGTAAAATTCAGTGTTAAAACTATGGACGTAAAAAAATGAAGAATGAAATTAGATAAAACCAATTAAAAATAGATATAAAACTTTTATATTTAAAATCTGTATGTACTTAATAATAAAATATGACTAAAATCTTTATTAAATATAATAGAATCATAGCTTCATAAAATGATCCGATTCTTTCAGATAACCCATAAGGTTATCGACCACAACGTTGTCATTTTATATTTCTAAAATAGTTTTCCCAGCTAATAAGTACTTTGCCCTAAGGCGGCGTGGAGGTTATGGACCAAGTTAAATGAAATCTTTGGTGAAGTCTGGGTCATTGAAAGCATTGTTAATGAAATCTTGGCGAGCAAATGTAAGTTTATGAGCGTAGGTTATAGAATGTGAGTGAATGCAAGAACTTGTTAATGTAGAATATACTTGCCCGAGATAACTAGAGTAATGTTAGAAATTTTTTGATATGTGCGATGAATTTTTCGTGAATTTTTCTTGCAAATTTCAACCTGAAGGTTCCTGCGTAGGAAATTTGCGATGATAGAATGAGAAATTTGAGGAGACCTAAAATTTATGCATAAAAGGTATAAGGTTGGCTAAAAGTAACCGTGTCTCTTAGCCTTGACAGCCTAAATTTTTTATGATAGAACGAGAAATTTGAGGAGAAGACCTAAAATTTATGCATAAAGGGTATAAGCACCGGTTGGCTAAAAGTACCCCAGTGCTTAGTCTTGACAGCCTAAATTTCGTAAATCATATCAGTAACGGCTATAGTTAGGAGAAAATTGCAATTTACGATGACCGCGAAAATTTAACGTAAAGCGCATATCAGTTTTAGGAATGGGAAGGGACATGAATGTTGGAATGAGGATGTGGAAGTTAACTGGGTTAAGGGTAACATGTGAAGAGGTTCAGTTTATCGTTTTGTGTTTGTATGAATTTTCAGGGGGGAAGTTCCTTACGTTCAGACTATTTTAAACATTTTTCTAAGTTTTTTCTTCTCTCACTTACTTTCTTTTGTCGGGCTACATGAGCGACTTTAAATAAAATGCTAATCGCCAAGTAATGAGGGGTTTTCCCTAAGTTGAAATTAACATTTTCAGCAGAACTTCTCGTTTTCCCATCTGATGCTTACCATCAGTTTCAGATCTCCTGTTCCTCTCCTTGATCCTTCCCCCTCCTGAAATCAAGACTAAAAGAATTTTAAAAATCACTCTCAGTCAACGTTCGTATGGACGAGACTCCCTCCTCTCCTAACTCCTTCTCCTCCTTCCCCTACTGTTCAGCATCAATGTCTGCCATTTTATTCCTCGCCACAAAAAGGTCAAGTAGTCCACGAACAAGATCTTGCTTTTAATTAGAGGAGCTACTTTGTCCATTTAGGCTGTTTATGAACTTCTCGCGTACGGAACTAGTTCATTATTTACCTGGTGTAATGAGAGCAGTATAACCCAATGTGTAAACTTGTATGTATTGTACGTGTCAAATGTTGCTGTACTCTCCTGGTAAATATGTTGGATTTTGGTCCACTTATTTTTCCAGCTGTCTATTTGGCGGAAGTTTTTATCCTGACTGCTAAAGTCATGAACAGTAATTGTCTTGTCACGTCTTGTTTAAGTTGCTTAAAAGTTCAACTCTAAGTTCTTTTTAATTCATGAGAAGTTTTCATAATTCAGTATGAATGATTCATTCTTGTAAAAGTATATTGTAACATACAGACATCTTGAATTGTAGGAGCTTGTAATGTCAGATGTACAGGTTTTGGTTTGTTAGTTTTGTCGTAGGTGAATATGCATACTACAGCTTTCAGTGACAACAAATTGTTATCAAATATGTCATGAACAGTGGAATGTAAGTAGTGGACATTTTACCTGTTGTAAAAAGCTTGTGAATTAAAATACTCTCTAGATAATGTATGAATTTTGAGAACTAGATTGAAATCTGTGAATACTGTCATCGTTAAAGCTGGTGAAAATTTAAGGTTCAGTGGAAATGAAATTAAAGTCAAATGTTAATGAAATGTTTCTTGCATTGTTGAAAGGGTCATTCTGAAGTCTCGCATTTGAGCTCTTTCTGTTACTCTGAGATGCCTGTGCTTTCTGAAAAGGGTCCAGCTGGGCTCATAAATGTCCATTTCGTCTCTGACGTCTACCACTTGTGTCCTTGACATAAAGAAGGGATAAAGAACTGCTGTTGTCACCTTTAGGCGAACTGTGCAATAAGGTTTCGAATATCTTGTTGGTGTGGAAGTTGTAAAGGTGTATGTGTGTGTGTGTGCATGTGTGTGTTTGTGTTTGTGTTGGTATGTTTGTGTTTGTGTGTGTGTGTATTTAAATAAATGTATAGGCATGAGACACTGATGTGCAGGAATATACCTGTTTTAGTAGTTTCCCATCTTAATAGCATCCTTCACTAGTGGAAACTGCTTGTATTGTGAACCAAACTAGTAGGTATTACTATGTTGTGAAGTTGACACTGAATGGAAAATCGTTGTTTAGAGATTCATTGATGTTCACCAGTAATAGAGCATACTTCTCACTGCTCTCTTTCTTTCATATCTTCACCAGGAACAGGATGACAATTGTGAACAATGAAAATAAATGTGCTGGGTCCACACTCAGTATATTACAAACCAATTTCTCTATGTACATAGGTAATACATTCACGTGCTTTTTTCACAGTTAATGTAAGGCGAGAATTTATCAAAAGTTTCCCGTATAAAAATTTTGCAACTGATCTGACTAGCTTGAAGAAATCACTGACATTTTGAGGACTGGTTTATCCATGATAATTAAGGTGTTATTCTTGAATATTCCATGTGATTTTGTGCATCATCTGAATAGTTCCTTACATGAAATTTCACGAGTAAATTATGTCAATAATTGGTACTTGTAGGAAGCATTTCTCATACTTTAAACTAGAATGGGGAATATAACGAGATCTTCATGAGAAGTAAACACGTTCATATCGATAATGATTTATAGACATGATAAATACTGATAAATAACCTCTGTGGTGAATGTTGTTGCTAAAACTATGGACATTTCTATGGTTGATTCGAATGCAACTAAGAAGATATGGCTGCCATGAGGAATTCACAAATTATTGTATTACAATTAGATGAATATTGCAAGGTAAAGTAACAAAGAAGTCATTAAAGGCTTAGTTGAAGTTTTTCTTAAGATGTTTTAATTTTGCAAACAGATGCCATATCTTGATTCACTTCCTAGTTCCACCCTACACTCTTGTGGGAACCGTTGGTTTGTTTATCAGTCATTAGCCGGTGCCAGGAGCCAAACTTTAATTTTTAGAGTGAAGTATTGACAGTTGCAAGCGAATAAACAAGTAAACCGTAGGCTAAAGAGCATTCTTTGACTGTGGTTAAGAAAAAAAGTGTTTCTGTTCCGTAACTTAGTGAACCAGGCCAACATCTCTAAGCAGTCGGTCAGTTTAGATTAAGTAGCCCATATGTCATCACGGTCTCTTGGTCATGGGCAGCCCAGAACACTTCAGACGAACTCCTTATGAGTAAATCTCTCTCTCTCTCTCTCTCTCTCTCTCTCTCTCTCTCTCTCTCTCTCTCTCTCTCTCTCTCTCTCTCTCTCTATCTATATATATATATATCATATATATCATTGACTATTCAGGACAGACTTCAACAGCTGTATGAAACTTGACGTAGTTACAGGCTTCCTATTTTTATGTGAGGTCTGATGTATTAAAAAAAAGTTATTCCTTGCACATCAGTAAAATATATGAAGAGATTTGATGGAAGAGTCTCATCATTAGGGAACGTTTCCGGTCAATTATATGGAATGTGTGGTTTTTGTACTCTCATGGTGTCGTGTATCCTACCACAAGAAGTTCGTGAATTCTGTGCAACACTTGACTGGTCGGTGTAATGGTTTGGTTTCATTAAAAACAAGTCGCTCTTTTTAGTTGATCTCGCCCGAGTTGCGAGTCACCGCTATCCAGGGATTTCAAAATCATGAAATCATGTTTTCCTCCCAAAATTTGAAGGAATTTATCAATGGCATTATTATGGTGAGTAAATACGAAATTGCGTGATTCTGGGAGGTTTTATTTCACAAACTGAAAAAACAAAAAGATTTGATTTCCATATACAGTACTGGAATGGAATAGAGTGCTTACGCCAAAGGCCACGCACTGGGACCTATGAGGTCACTCAGCGCTGGAAAGGAAATTGAGAGTAGGTAAGTTTGAAAGGTGTAACAGGAAAAAGCCTCGCAATTGCATTATGAAATAATTTTTAGGAGAGGGTTGATAGCAAGATGGAAGACATAATATGAATGGCGGTGCAGTAAAAGGAATAAAAGGGGTTGCAGCAAGGGACCGAAGGGACGCTGCAAAGAACGTTTAGCAATGCCTACAGTGCACCCCGTGAGATACACTGACGGCACTACCCCCACGGGATATATACAGTACTGAGTAGTTAGCCTTCTCGTGAGACTCAGATCTACGTCTCTGTAAAACAAATTTTAAATGAGCATCAATTTTTCAAAGTCATTGATTGAATTCCTACCGTTTCGTTTGCATCAACATTTTCAAAACTGCTCAGTGGTTAAAATCTTTAAACGCATTATGATGATTAAATTAAAGACTGCAGTTAAGAGTCGACTATTCGAGTTTTTCATATTTGAGAAATCATCGCACAGGCACTCTGAATTGAATTTTTCCAGAAACATCTACTTATTAAATGAGGGTTCAGTTCTGAAAATGCAATTTGAAAGTTTTTCCATTAGATCAATTCCACATGGAAGTTTAGAGCGTTAATTATGTTGTTTGCATGACTTGTCTTCATAACACGGAGAAATAATTTTTAGAGTTTGAATTTTTCATAACCATAAAATATATGTCTTCCATCTCAAGTCTGGAAACGGGCCACAAAGAGAAATTTAGCTCGTTAAGAAATAATAACTGCGGTTCCTGTGTTCCCATATTTTACTAAGGACTTTTTAAGGTTTTTGAAATACTGAACCGAAACGCCAAGTTTCAGTGGATAGTTTTGTCTGAATATGTTTGTTATTGCAAGTCATTAAGAATACAAAATAATAATTAATCCATTGAATTGAGTAATAATGTTCTTTTGCATATGCCCCGTTTGTTTTGCCAAAATTTGTGATTACGAAAAGCGACATAAATTTCAGTGGGTACTTTGTTATAGATAATTCCGATTGTAACAATTCAAAAAACTCTGCCAAATACTTTGTATCAATTTTAAGTGAGGTAACCTCTAACCTTAAGCTCTCGCTCATCAAAAGAATCTGTGAAAGTAAATTAGACTTCGTCGTAAGCTCAAATTAGTTTTTTCACATAACTAGCCGTTATATCAAAGCTATGTAAAATCAGTATAAAATGGGTTACAACGAAATATCTCACCAGATGACTCTCGGCCGTTAGTGTAGTTCTACAGGATGTAAATTCTATTTTGTAGAATATTTAGTTATATTGTTGGTGCTGCTTGTTTGCTTGCTGTTAAGAATTGTATGACATATTTTGCCGAAACTGTGTTGTTAATGTAGATTAATTTGTTGCTGTGTTTTCTAAGTTCTGGTAACAGTTAAGTTAATGTTAATGTTTGTCTCGTTCGCTTCTCCACGTTGCTTTCCGAAGGGTTCGTGTTTGGGAACTTATTGCACAGATGAAACTAAAGTGATTTGGTGGTCCACGCGTAAGGTGAATGCGTACTTCGGTCCGATCTGGCTATCTGCTGGGTGAAGAGGCATCGGGTAGTCAGGGCAGTAATCTTGCTCGTCTCTTCGCTTTTACCCGACTCAATCAGGTACATGAAGTGGCACGAAGTCGAGAGGCCTCTTGGTCATTTGTGAATCTTGTCTGCTTTTGAGAGGGCCTCAGGTGTCATCAGTAACGGATCGTGCTGGAATCGCACATGGGGCTGATGGTGGCCTCCCTTTTAAGATGGTTACTGATATAGAAAAATTAATGATTACTTCCCGTCTAGATGTACTAATTTTGTCTTGCTGCAATGTTCATATCTCATTGCATTATAATTGTGTCTCAGGCGATTTCGTTAAAGAGCCATATGGCAATTATACTTAATCAAACACTGTAGCTTTAGACTTAAAAAAACTTCATACTTTTCTTGGTGTCTTTAATTCACAATCGCTGCGATAAATTGTAAAATTTGTAATAAAATACTTTAAAAAAAAGAAAGAGAAGGACATGGAAAGCATTCAAGGGCCTAGTAACTTTGCCTCATCAGAACAAAAATTTCGTAGTGTCCGTTACTAGGTGGGAATGGGGAGGGCCTTGGTGGGCTTTCCTTTTCCTTCTCTATTTTTGTGAAAACACTACTCACACATTCGTGACATATGTGGCTTCAAATGCTGAACGTGAAGTGGGCTTCAGACGCCTAGGAAAACATAGAAACTTTACGTTTTCTCTCTTCAGTGAGCATTAGTTGATGTGGGAGGGGATACTTTGTTGTCTTTCCGTACTCGACTCGTGTTCCTATTGGAGGGTGAAAAGCCTCGTTTTCTATGATTTTCTGCCGTTTGGAGTTTAGACAAAATATGTTTTTATTAACTTGGTATCAGTTTATTGTCACTGATTGGTGTCTTCATATTTCATGTATAACAAGCCTGATGGTACCAAAACCTGTCTGTTGTGTCGTACTCAGTCTCTTACAATAAAAGATTTTATTAAATTTTCTTAGTTTTCCTAAAGCCATATTTTGTTCGTAGAATACCAAGTACTCTTAGTTTTTCTAAAGTCATATTTTGTTCGTAGAGTACCAAACGTGCAGTTCCATGTATGGTAAATGTAAATCTTGGATTTTGAGTTCAAGAGAAAAGTAATATAACTGAACGTAAATACAAAGGCAATTACTAAACATGGCTTAAGCAATCTGTAAAAACCTCATGAACAGACTGCTGGATTTGAGAAGTGGACAGAGATCCAAAATGTGTTACCAGGTTACTGTTCAGCCATTTGACACAGACATATATTCATCAACACTTTGGTGTTTCGCTCTCATTTTATCAGTGAGAGAGTGAACAAGTTCTGTATATGGGAAATGAGTAAAAGCCTAAACGGACCTGTGGCTAGTTAAAAGCCTAGTCTATTTCGTGAGCTCTTTGGCTACTTTTGTGGTGAGGACAAAGGCCTTTTGTTGGGCTAGAAGAGGGATGGATGGTTGGGGGGGGGGGTTTATGGGGGAGAACACTCGGTCATACGAACGTTTTGAAATGGGAGAACTTTCACTGCTGTTGTTTTTTTTTTTTTTTTTTGCTTTTTTCTCTTCTAAATTATACCATGAGTTTAGATAAATAAAATAACGAACTTTCCTTTTTATTTTATTTCTTAATCCTGCAGATAATTTTACAATCTTCATATAAGACAAACGGGAAAAATCGTACATCTCACTTCTTCTCTTAAAGAGTAAAATATCTATTATTATTCTTGTATTCAATCAATGTTTAACCTACTTGAAAAGGTCTTATGGCAAATTGGTATAGGAAACTCCGTGCTATTAACGGGCATGTTGCACCTTACCCTAGAAAATAACAAACACCTTGTTGGTTTGTGTACGGATACGAAATACTTGCAGAAATCTCTGAACAAGACCATGCATGATGCAAGATCATAAAGGAAACTAGTGTCTTGTAGGAATAGCTTAACTGCATGCGGAAAACAAGGCACTGAAAGGTAATTTGCCTAGAATTCAACGTGAGTGGTAGGTTATTTCAACATATCTTGCAACTGACAGCTGGATCCACCGTCTTTCAAGAAGCTAACTTCTGCAGCCACTTAAGACATTTTATGTGATACTTTGTTTGCTGTAAATTGTGGCCTATTCTGGGCCTTGTTTATAGATGTCTTTAGTACTTGTGTCCATACAGTGAAGCGAGGTGCTCAATATATTTTCTCTGTGTACCAAACAGAAGAATGTAAGGTGCTAATTATATCATCTGTAGAGAGGGTGTACTCAACTCTTCAAATGTGTAAACCACAAATTCAAGGAAGAGAGTATAGTTTCAAGTACAGTTTCTAGACATCGTATCCTTTAGTGTGAAAGAGGAAACGTGGTGTCTCGAAACTATAAAAATACACTCTCCTCCTCGAATTTGTGGTTTTTCATATTTGAAGAGTGAAATGCATCCTGTCTACAGCACATACGAGCACCTTCCTTTCCTTTCTAAGGGCATGTGAAGAAAATGTAAAGAGCACCTTGCTTATTTCTTTGCATGGATACAAATACTAAAGAGATCTATAAACAAGGCCCAGAATAAGCCAGGTTTTACAGTAAATAAGTGGCTATCACATTAAATGCCTCAAGTAGCTGGCGGTATTAACCTCTAGAAAGATTCAGAAAATGAAGGTGCAGTTGTAAGAAATGTTCTAAATGACCTACCAATCATGTCAGATGCTAGGCCAGTTACCTTCCAATGCCTTGTTTTCTTCATGTACTTACACCATTCCTGTAAGGTACTTACACCATTCCTGTAAGACACTTCTTTACTATATAAGCTTGCATCATTCATGGTCATTGTTCGGAGATTTCTTCAAGTAATTTGTATCTATATATGACGAGCAACAAGGGAATTCAAATACCAGTATTTCCTATGGTAAGGGTGCAGTTAGGTCATTAACAGCCAGTTTCCTTTACCAATTTGCCATAAGAAATATACCTTATCAGGAAGTTTTGATACTAGTTATAACATACAACACAAAATGCAAAGCACAGAAAAAAAATACGCACCAATGAACTTTTGGTGTTAAATCTAACATTCTGTTGGTTACAAAAATAATTGCCAGGCTGCTTGTCCTACTTACAACTTTAGTTTTAACCAATGCAAAACATAAACAGACTCCACTTGACATTGCAACAATCACACGTTTTTTTAAATTTCTTTGCATCTACGACTACAAAAACTCAGCCACTGAAATAACTATACCTCTACTGGTTTTAACCAAATGAAATCTATCCTACCCATTGTTGTAAAAGTCATATAATCATAATTTGATTTTTTCCCAAATCTACCTCAAGTGTCTACTTTTTTCTTTTAATCGCCTCTGACATAATTACATTTTACCTAAAAGAAAAATCTGACTTTAAATTTATAAATCAGTTATGAGATTTCTATTGGTCAAAATTTCTTGTCTGGATCACAAGTAAAAACTTAATTTTCAAAATATTAATCTTTAACTAATGCCATTAAAAACTACCCTTCTTTAGGTATTTCCTTTAAAATTAGCACCCTTTCCTCCGCATTACAATTTAACCCCATCCCTCTTAGGTTATTCTCAGGGTTCTTCAATACAGAAAAATTTAGCCATTGTTATTTCCTACCCATAATACTCTCTCAAGTGCTACTATTTACCTGCTGCAGAGTAATGTTCTATAAGTTAAACCTGTTTTGCTTTAATAATACCCATTTTCTTTAAATCTAGCCTTACCTCCTGGTGGATTCTCTATAAACCTTTCCTCTCTTTTGTGTACCCTAGAATAATTGATCCACCTTGAGTTTTCCTTCCTAGAACTAACCTCTACTGAACTTGAATTAAAATTCCTTCCAATTGCAAAGTACCATATTTATTAGCAGCCATATCATGAATTACTCATCCTCTAAGCTTCTGTTATGGAGTACTGCTTCTTTAAATTTATTCACTTAGCCTTCAAAAATTATTTCTTTAGCATTTCCTTTCAAACCTGCACCCCCCTTAGGACCACTATTCAAGAACTATGCTTCCTCAAGCCTTTCCTTCAAGAACTAATCTCTTCCTTAACATCAAGTTTTCACTTGCAACACCTCACCAACTGCAAGCTATTTTAAACTTCAAAGGTTAATTACCTTGAAGACCTTGCATATAATACCTACGACTAATCAGTGCATGCAGCTCATTGGTAATTTGAGCTTATCAGAATATACATTTAAAATCATCACACAATTAGTGCTTGAAAAGTGTACTTCACTTTTAAAGTGTTGTTATTCTGTGGCTAAGAATAATAATTGGAAGTGACTGTCAAGGAAATCAGCGGGAAAAAAAAAAAAAAGTTACTTTAAACAAGTTCTTGGCGTGTTCACGTGCGACTGGATTGAAAACCAAAATCATGAAATTTCAAGTGAATCACTATTGCCCATTTGATGTACAGAGAAGTCCTTTGGAATGATTAAAGTTCTGAACACCTTGGAGAAAATGAATGCAAATTATAAAAATAACTTGGTTTTGAGAGAGAGAGAGAGAGAGAGAGAGAGAGAGAGAGAGAGAGAGAGAGAGAGAGAGAGAGAGAGAGAGAGAGTAAACCAATCCTTAAGGTCACAGTAACAGGAACATTTTACAAATCCCAATCATAGACCTTTACTATGTCTAACCAGCCACGGCCCCTCACCTGGCCACAAGCGCCCACCTGCCCAACAAAATCTGAACTGCGTGCTCCCTTTGCTCTGTCATGCTATTAATAGTTATTACAGATGTGGATGGAATGATCTGACACTTTTGTAACTATACAAGAATAGTTAATTGATGTCACTGTTAGTGGGGATTCACTTAATATATTTCTTTTAATTCCAGTTCCTGGATTTCATACATTCCTTGTTTATTTCCAAAATGACTGATGTACCTTCCCCACAACCAAAAAAATTACTGAACAGGATTGAAAAGGGCCAGCTGAGACAAAGGACAGAAAACAGTTACTATGTAATACAAATTAGCCTTTGAACAGTATACCTAGTCAGATGACAATAAGTATAAAGTAAAATATGTTTTTTTACACAAGGTATGAAAATCTACTGAAATTAGCAAAATATTTAAAGATACTGTAATAATCTTATAAAATGATGAGAAGAGTTAGATGAGAGAGTTTAGTGGAACAAAAAGCATGAGTATAGGAAGAAACTATATACTGTAACTGTCCAGTTTTACAGTTACATGAAGACATGATTGTAAACAATGTGAATCAACTGCTTCAAAGTCAGTCGCACAATTTGGTAACTTGTTTAAAGTAGTAATTTTACAGGACATAATTTTAGAGTTAAAAAAAAAATTACTCGACAATAAAACCTCTGGAAACTCAATTGGCAAAGATCTAAGTACATCTGTCTTAGTTTGTCTTTCTCAAGTCTGATTATTCCTTGATGTTCAATTTCCATACTTGACAGAATACCTATAGAATTTTGCAGCCTCATTCGCATGAAAGATTTTCCAAATAGCTACATTAAAAGACTAATTCTACTATGATTCAATACATTTTTGTTAAATGAACTGATAACATGCAAATAAGAAATTACAGTTTTTCATATTAATAAAAACCAATAACTCTCAGTCAATGCAGTATAATTCACCAAGCTTCTTAATGTAGACCTGGTTTTAATGGTCAAGTTAGGCTCAAGAGTTTTTGGAGCTTACTTTACAGTTAATTAAAATGGATGTTTGTCATAGGTTGTTCATAATACTAAGACTTTTTAAGGAACTAGAAAATACACAAGATTGATTTTACTTGTACTACAGTAATTCTGTAGGAACCAATGACTTAAATCAAGCAAACAAGATGCATGTGGCTTCATGGTAAACCTTTCAAATTTCAAATCAGCTCAAGAAACTAGAAGATGAGACTTCAAAGTACTTCAGGTAACCTGATTGCTTATTTACTGTAAATTTAGACAATAATTTTCCATTCCACTCAGCATCTTCATACTTTGCAGATGTGAGCAGAAGTTCAGTTAGTGAATAACAAAAGGGTCATGTAAAAGAATTGGCTGGATTAACAGTTACCATAAACTAAGAGATCAATAATTCAGGTTAAATGAACACTGATGTCAAAGCTTGATTTTTTAACCATAATGAAGCACTAAATAAACATTTCATTAATGTTCATGGGATTAAATGTCTAGGAGAAATGCTGCACTATAACACTGAACAGTATATATTCCAGGATTGAATTCTGTGTTCTGTATATACAAATGCAAAGACTAAACATTGTAAAACCTATGTAAAATGCCTCTACCTTGCATAATGAGAATGTTCCGAAATATGACACCAAATTGGTAATATTTCTAAAACGAAAATAATACAATGGTTCCAATTTACATTTATACTGTATTAAGTATTGCTAATTCTTGTATACGTATTATATTACTCAAGTAAAGTCTAGTTATAAATGGAAGCTATTTAGGGCTTCATTTGGCACTTTGCATAATCAACACAAATCAAGATGTCAAATTTTTATAGTTTATGGTTAACATTTTCTGCAGCTGATCTTCAGTTCGACCCCATAAGGAACTCTTCATGGCACTGAATTCAATTTCAGCAAATATTTACAATGTATCTTCAAGGTGAGATCAGACCTTAATGATTTTCTTCGAGGCTATGACCAATTTCAACCCTGTAAAAGGAGAAAGTGATTAAACAGGCAGTCATGCTATATCTTCATTTTCACACTTTTTATAGTAACCTTTTATACTAAGGGTTTTTCAACATTGTAAACAATAAAAAAATTAACAACCTCCAGGATCTGATTTAGTACAAATGGACAAGGCATTTTCATGCTATTTAGAGCAACTGTGTCATTTACAAAACATCTGATCATAGCAGACATTATTATATTTAAGAAAGTCAAGTATTGTAGCCACTGTATTCTGTTCATTAACTAACACATCCTACATTTATACAGCAGCTTATTGATCACTGTTAGTATTCTGACAATTAAGCCTACAGTATCTTTAGTCCTTCATCAAAAAAATAAAATCAGTTTACCATAATCCACTGGATAACCAATGCTGCCTCAGCCCACTGTACTTCAATCCAACGACCAAATACCACTGACTGCCATATGTTACCTTAATCTTGTGCCCAAGTTAATTTACAATTATCACATTAACTAATGTGGTATCATACCATATCCCCCACTGGATAATGTATGCTACCTTAACTCATTCACTAAGTTGTCTTAACTTACCCGACTGACTGACCTAACATATCATAAACCAGTGATTAACCAACTTCTCTGTAATCCATTGCCTACCCTGTCACTTGTTAATCCAGTGACAAACCAATCCTGCCATAATCCTCAGACAAAACTGTTCCCCCTGCCTTAGAATAGTATATAGAATTTAGGCCAAAGGCCAAGCGCTGGGACCTACAAGATCATTCAGCGCTGAAAGGGAAATTGATAGTATAAAGGCTTAAAAGGGGTAACAGAGGGAAAACCTCGCAGTTGCATTACGAATCAACTGTCAGGGATAGGGTGGAAAGTAATAACAAAAAGATGATGACCAGAGCTACATTAATAGGAATGAAAGGGGTTGCAGCTGGGGGCCGAAAAGACGAACCAAAGATCCTTAAGTAATGCCTACAGTGCATCGCATGAGGTGCACTGATGGCACAACTACCCTACAGGACTCCCCTTACCTTAAATTTTTTTTTAAACTGGCAAATTCTAAATCTCTTAGCATCATGTTTGAGTATGCTACAAATATATCCCACATTAAAGCTAGTGTAGTTTATAATATACATAATGCACAATTTGAATAAATCAAATGTATCGAAAAATATAAAAATAAAAAATACAAAAGAGGTGGGGGTGTAGGTGTGAGCTCAAGTGATATAAAATTAAGCTAGATGAAAACACGAAAAACAATGACGTTTATAAAAGTACAAAAGTAAATATATGGTCAACTTGAAAAATGTTTTATTAAAAAATAAAAGAAATACTGTATAATTAGTGTGTAGACAACTGTAAGAATTATTTTTATGGTGTAATGGACAAAACCCAAGATCTATGTGATAATGCTGTTGGTAAAGTTACTGTTCGTATAATTTCACTGGTGTGAAGAGGCTGAACAACTGTAATTTACTGAAGCATGTTTAAAAAAGTCCAAGTGTTGAGGTGAAGATGACCAATAACAGAAACTTTTAGCCTCCCAAAAATAAATTCAGTGTAACCGCTTACAGTATAACACAGTACATGATGTCTTCTTGCATCCTTTACCTATGATATACAGTTTTTTGCTTTACATAGCAGTCATTGTACATACAATCCATAGAAATAGCTTTTTGAATTTGTAGTAGCATACTCTAACATTTGATTACAAGTACAGTACACTCTAGAGATCAATCTTTCTAACTGAGAGAGAGAGAGAGAGAGAGAGAGAGAGAGAGAGAGAGAGAGAGAGAGAGAGAGAGAGAGAGAGAGAGAGAGAAAATCTAGGGTTGGATTGAAAATGACATGTACATAAGTCGGTGAAATTTCAATTGGTTAAGATGGCTACCTTTTGAATTTGTAATGTCTGAGCTCGATAAAAGCCCCAGTCTTCTATTTCTGTTGGTCAAGTGAAGTAACATGATCTCCTAAACTCTGCTTTATTGTTGGGTAAAGCTATCAACTAACTATCAACACATCAAACAGAGGACTCCTAACATTTGATTACAAGTACAGTACACTCTAGAGATCAATCTTTCTAACTGAAAGCTAATTCAGTTGAAATATATAACTATTTTAAAATAACTGTCAATGAACTGCAATACCAAAGGCTTTACTTTCACTTTAAGCTGAAAGAAAAATATGACCTGCTATCTTAGTTTCCCATTAACAAAGTTTTTAAAAAATCACAAATTTTGTTTAATGATCTAGCACGTTTGCTTTTAGCTCGTAAGAGATCTTGCACTTTAATGGAACAAGTTTATCTTTTTACGTTAACATAATACTATACTACTTATGCAGATCATATTAAACCTAGAATACTTAGTGTTCTTTGACAGACAACATTATGAAAAATGCCTTTCCGCTCTTTATAAAATTACAGTATCCATGATTTCTCTCTTTTTTAGAATGCCATTTAACTTTCACAGTGACAGTTTTTTCATTCATACCTTTAAAATATTCCAGTTACTACATTCAGCTGGTTTCCTGAAATATTTCTTGTTCTATTAATGGCAGGAGAATTTCAATCAGGTTGTCTTTACAATACAGGACTGCAGAAGTATAACTTAGCTCTTTCTTAAAGTGACAGCAAAATTGTAACCAGTTTTCCAAAATCTCCAAGTTCATGCTGCTCCTGAAAGAGAATATCAAAATTAAGAATTACATCTCTAAAATAAATGGTTTTACTGAATGTATTAGACATTTTTTAGCATACTGCACCATCTGATAAAAAGCAGAGATAAGACAATCCCACTTTCAAAAAGCACTGTATCCTTCCATTATACCACAGTGACTAATGGAAGTCTACTTCACTAAATATCAAAATTTAATTAATATATTTTCAAACACCTTGCTCACAACCATTTAAAATCAACTCCATACCCTTTATGCATATCCAAAACCATCTTCCAGTGTCTGCTGGAATTTGATTCATGAGTATTATTCCAACAAAGTCGGTCATTATTCGATACAAAGTTGACATTCCAGCCTCTGTAACTAAAATATTGCATAAATACCCACGTTTCACTGACCAGTGACTTATGTGGATTCCCTTTCCTTATGCTTGCATGTGGTTAATTCATGAATTGAACTGAACTGAATATCAATCAAGCACCAGGCCTTGAATACCATACGGTGCTGAATGGTCACTTAGTAGTCAGGCAAGAGCTGTTTTCCAATGTCTATTCTTGTGGCATGGGTTTAACCATGGTAGTATGGTAGGTTTAACTTTGTGGAGCTTGTTATTTGAGATACTGAGCCAGAAAGACTACCAGCGATTTATTAAGCAGTTAGGGAAGAATGGGAAGTAATCTGAACATGGGATCGTTCTGAAATGTGGGTATCCCAAGAAAGCCACAAAGCAGGCCAAAGAGTCCACTTGCTCATTACCTAGGATACCCACATGGATCGGGGGTCCAGCAGAAGCAGAATAGTTTTTACCAGATGGAAGTAATGAAAGAGCCAAAGAGCCAATTTTGAATTTGACAGACTACAGGATGGATACAATCAACAGATTGGATGAGGGACGAAGAATCAGCAGAGTCTGAAAAAATAACGAAGGATGATGAGAGGTAGATTAGAAGATGCTTTAGTGCACACAAAATGGCATATAGTTCTGTAAGTATGACTGCCACCAGTGGTGATAGTACTGTAGCTGGAAACATGTGGTGTGGAAAAGGACAGTAGCCCCAGTTCCTTTAGGGTCCTTGGAGCCATCTGTGTAGATCGGAGTGCCAGCATCATGAGTCAAA
This sequence comes from Macrobrachium rosenbergii, assembly GCF_040412425.1. Taxonomy (NCBI): domain Eukaryota; kingdom Metazoa; phylum Arthropoda; class Malacostraca; order Decapoda; family Palaemonidae; genus Macrobrachium; species Macrobrachium rosenbergii. The sequence goes on along the minus strand of NC_089743.1, from coordinate 85,223,127 downwards.
ATGTGCTCTAGGAAATGAGAACGTACAATAGGAGAGTGAGTACTAAGTTTTGATAAGTTGCATAGTATAGATGGACAGACTGAGGGAGTGGGAATTAACCAAGGTGGGAAAGTGTGGATGTAGAAAGGAAGGATTTCCAATTGTGGGGATGAAGAGTGAGAGAAGGGTTTTCTTACAGATAAAGAAAGGGCAGGGTTGGTTGAGATTGTTAGTAAATTTGGCAAGGACAGGGTATACTTAGCTTCAGGGTAGAGAATTGGTGGAATCTGGCAAAGTATCTAAGAGAGAGGAGGGCACGTCGGCAGGTGAGCAATGTTAGTCCTGATTCAGCATAGAGGCTTTCTACTGGTGATGAACTGAAGGCCCCAAGGGCCAATCTTAGTCCGAAGTGGTGCCACGGGTATAGAAGGCTGAGAAGAGAAGGGGAAGCTGAAGAGTAGGCCTATACATGGCATCCGTAATCCGCAACAGATACAATGAGGACTACATGTAGATGCAGAAGTGTTTTATGGTCAGCACCCCAGGTAATGTGGGATAAAGTTTGGAGGCGGCAAAGACATTGGAGAGCAGTTTTTTTAATTGATAGGATGTGTTCCTTCCAGGTAAGGCAGGAATCAAAAATTAAACCAAGGAATTTACCACTAGTACAGTACTGTATGGGTGAATTGTAAAGCAAAAGTGGTGATGGAGATACTGTTTGGGAGTGAGAGAAAAGAATTGAAAAAATTTTATTGGTGCAAAAGAGGAATCCATATCTACTAGTACATGAAGAGGCAGCTAGAACGGCAGACTGTAAGTGCGTGGAGCTTAGGGATTGGAGAATCGGCAGCATAAACTACGAGATCACTGACATAAGGGAAGACCTAACTCCCACTGGCAGGGATGCTATAATACCACTAATTGCTATAAGAAATAGGGTAACGCTAAGAACGCAGCCTTGGGGAACTTCTTCATATTGGGTGATGGGTAAACAACGGACAAGTTTATAGGTACAAGGTAGGTTCGGCTGTTAAGAAAAGATTGGATGAAAATACCCACATTACCTTTCATAACACACTGAAGTAGTTGGTGTAAGATGTATTTCCAGGTGGTATCGTATGATTTTTGTAAGTCAAAGATAACTGCAAGGACTGATTGTTTAGAAGCAAAGGCTGTTTGGATGTAAGGTTCTTTATGTGAAAGAGAGTTTGTTGTGCTCTTGCTTCATCTGTAGCAAAATTGTGATGAAGAAAATAGTTTTGATTCTAAATGCCATATTAGGTGAAAATTTATCATCCTTTTTGGTGATAATTTACATAAGCAGCTGGTTAGGAAAATAGGTTGATAGTCTTGAAACGTTATTTCCTGAATTATTTGGTTTTAGGATGGAGAGATGAGGGTTTTGTGCCACTGCTGGGGAAATTCACCTTTTGTCCATATTCTATTTAATAATGATAGGAGAAAGGTTATGGGACCTGACAAAAGGTGTCGGATGATTTGTTTGTGGATACCGTCAGGGCCTTCACGTGTTCTGACAAGATTTGAGTGCCGAGATGAGTTCTACGATGGAAGATGGAATGCTGTATGATTCTACGGAAGATAATGTAAAGTTGATTGAGTTCTTTTCAGTTTTGAGCTTTAATACGACTAAAATATTGACCTAGTGTGCTGGCTATTTCTGTTGTCAGCAAAAAAACTGAGGCTTTGTGAGGTGGGCGTTTTCCTGATATTTTATGTATAGTACATCTCCAGGCAGCTAAAATAAGGAAGGAAGAAGTTAATGAGTTGACACAGCATTTCCAACTTGTGATTTGTGAAGCACATATTATGCCTTTCAGTAAGGCTGTGGCTCTTTTGAAAATTATAAAGGCAGTGAGGTGTCCAGGAGAGTTTCTTATTCGTTTGAAGCTACACCAAGCAGCAGGTATTAGGCGTAGAGCTCTGGTGCAGTCTTTGTTCCACCAGGATACAAACTTTGATGTGAAAGGTCGGGTGGTCCATGGGATGGCTGTGAAAGTAGTACTTAGAACAGTGATGGTGAAGTATGTTAGTATGTCAAAGGTTGATGAAAAGGATGTAGGAGGTAGAGACATGTCAGCTTTACCAAAGTGCCAGCGTGGAGGATTAGGAAGTGGGACATAAGAAACAGGTGAAAGAAGGGTAGGGAAGTGGTCACTAATTATGAAGTGGTCTAATACTGACCAACGAAAGTCTAGCTGGAGAGCATTGTGACAAACCTAGACAAGAAAAGGAATGTGTTTTTGCGTCAAAATGTGTCGCTTGTCCTGAGTTTAAAATAGAAAGGTTATTAGATATTAAAAACTGTTCAAAGGTGCATCCACAGGAATTGATAATCAAGTCGCCCCATAGTGTGTGGCGGCAGTTGAAGTCACCTATCACAAGTAAAGGGATGGTAATTGGGAAAGGTGGTCTTGAAAGGCAGTGAAGTCAACAGAGTAGGAGGGAGAAAGGTAGACTGATACTATGGTAATCCATCGTTATACGAAGACTCGTGTAATAGTACAAGGAACGGTTGTTGTAACTTATGGGTAAGTATGGTATTTTGTGATGAATTAAAATAGAAGCAGAAATGGAGTGAGAAAATAATGGAATTGGTAACTTGGAATAGGTTTCGGTGGTTGGGTAAAGAAAGTTTCTTGGGGGCATATTAAGTTATGCTTGTATTGTGAGAGGAGATATCTGAGGTTGTGTCTGTGGGATCAGAATCCTCAAATGTTCCACTGGAGTACAAACATTAAAGGGAATGAGATATACGATGTGATATTATAGTCGGTGTAGTGAGGTAGGGTTGTTAGATGGGATGGACTGTCATCAGTATGAAGTAGGGATAGGTGAGTGTCAGAAGTACGGGGTGAGTCATCTGTAGAAGGGAAGTCTAAAGGTGAGGAGGGATAAGAGAGACACTCATGGGTACAACCTGGTGGTAAAGCAAGGTCAAGGATACTTTTCTCTGTACAGAGGTCTGAGTGGAAGGTTGGGTGGGAAAGGAGACAGGTAGGGGAAAGGTGAGGCAGGTGGAGATTCTGTGGACATTGGCAGAGGGGTGGGGGGAAGGCTAGTAGGAGAGTTGTGGACCTCAGCAGCGATGGACAGTAGCGTACTTTGTGTGAGAGGAGGTGGGGGATGAGGTTGGGTTTGGGATCATGATAAAGGGAAACAGGTGGTGGCAGAAAACTTGGAAGGGGAGAATTTGTTATTGGTGTTTGGAGTTGTTCCAAATTGGCATTTATTTCTTCATGTGGGGGTTGTGTCAAAGAGAAGAAGCTTTGGGAGTGAGGAACAGGAAAATAGGGATGTGGAAGTAAGTGTTTATGAATTTAACACCTCAAAAGGGTTTGACAACGATACACTTGAGATAAGAAGAGGGTAAGAGGTGGTGGATGATGGTGCTTTAGAGGTATGCAGCAGTTTGGGCAAAGAAAGGGATGAGGGTAAGGAAGTATTAGTGGTGGTGGTGGATTGAGGAATTAAAGAGGAGGGGGGGGGTTGGTTGTGGCGTGATATTGGAGGTGGTTTTGCTTGTTTGCTTTGCTATTATCATGATCTGGGCCAGGGTGACACTGGTAAAGCCGAAGTGGCAAACCTGTCTAGCTCCTTTCAGGGTCAATCCATACTTGAAGCAGAGGGCAGCCACCTCAGATTCAAACTTGTAGACAGGGCAACCAAGGTGTATATAAAAAAAAAAAAAAAAAAATCATGTTTGCCAGCACAATTGGCTTATATGCACTCTTGTGAGTGGCAATTTGCTTGATCATGGTTAGGTGAGCTGCAAATGGGGCAGCGCCCTTGTGATCTGTGGCTGGGTGGCCAAAGCGCCAGCACTTTTGGCATTGATGTGGGGGAGGAATATACTTTTGGACTTTGTAATGGTGACCTCCAATGTATACATCTTGTGGAAGGTCTTGTCCTTTGTATGTGATCTTTGCAAAATTTATTTATTCCCTGTTGCTCTTGTCCCCAAGAGTGTAGCATGTAATATGGAGAACTTCATGGTGGTCACTTAGGAGTTCTTTGAGATCTGTTGAGCAGTTACTGCAGCTGACATTGTCAACCGGGCACTGCTCAGAAGGTATCACCACTATTCCAGTGCAACTGTTGAGGTGAGGATGTGGAGTGGTAGGGAAGGCATTAACCTGTAGGACTTTAAGGGTGGACACTGCTCGAGCCTGAGCCTCTGTGTTCACCATAAGACGTGAGCAGTCACATCTTGCTAGGAATTTCACCATTCCTACCTGTCTCTGCAGGCACTTTTGAAAGTGAAGTGTATTGTTCGCTTAAGGAGTGGTCGGGGGATGACGAGGTACTTGTCCCACTTCTGGGGTACAAAGAGGGTTGACATAAGGGCCAGGTTGGTACTGGAGGTCATTTAAAGGTGGGTAGTAGAGGATGGAGTTGAAGCCTAAGAAAATCTATTTGATGAAGAGGTGCTATAATGGCCCAATGTTTCATGGTAGAATGCTGTGCTTCATATGGCTGTAAAGTGGTCGCCACAGATAAACTGGTGGGAAGGGAGTGTGGAGCACCATATACCGAGATGACAGGTGATATGGTAAAAGAGGATAGGGATGAGGAGATTTCTAGGGGAGTAGTCTTGCTCATGGTCTCTAAACTATCTAAGTCAGAAAAGCCCCCAAAAACTTGGGGGAATGATTGTGAGCAGGGTCAGTCCCTAACCCCTTAGAATTTGTTTAACTTCCAATATCAGTCATATGGGCCTGGGTATATGCTAGGGAAATACTTGTATCCAGTCCACTCCTTGAGAGCCCTGCATGAAGGAGTAAGGGCAAAAAAGAAAAACAAGGACGATGTGCCCTACGGTGTCCAAGAGGCCGTTAAAGACCATCCCAAAGTTGGCCTTCTACCGTCGCAGCATGGACACACCCTTATAGGATAGGGGAGGACAGAGGAAGAGGAACAGTAGGATAGTGAGAAAGATGAGTGATAAAATGAAAGATTAAGAAAAAACTAAGCCAAAACCTTGGTTGAGCAAAGGAACAAAGCCAAAGGCTGGAGGAAGGTCTAGGTGGAGGCCAAATGATCAGGGCCCCGAGCATCAGGTCTTGGTCCATAGCCCCAAAGTCCCTCCACAACGACAGTGTTGCTTGGCATGGGAGGGGTTAATTCATGAAGTATGCTTAGCAACATTGTCAGCCTCACTGTACACAAAATATTGACAAAATTTGATTTGTCAATATTTGTCTTTGTATTTATGGATAACAAGGTGGGGGATTGGTTATAATAATATAAGAAGAATTCTCTCCAATTTGGCTGGTGTCTCATGATAAAATTCAAGACTGGCTAAGGGACAGGTATTCTATACAACTTTCCTTGCACTTCAGGGGCATCCAAGCTTCGAAAATGTGATACATAATAAATCTTTACATACTGACAACAACACAATTCTAAAACATTTCCTATTTTTTGCTTTTCCCATGAATTCAAAAATGTGAGAGGGAATGACCGTATCAATGACCTTACTGTATTTACACTGTATTTGGATTTTCCACGTTTATTTGAATAATATTACTTCTCAAGAAATTGTGTAGGGCTGATGTGGCATATAGCAACTACATCTTTATCAAAACAATAAATGAATGTTACCACTTAATCATGCTCTGTAAAACTAATATAAAGGAGACACTTTACTATATTAGAAGTGATCTACTTGAATAAAACCTCTCTGACCATATCCTTGAGAATATTTGCTGACAAAAGTACATGAAGTACTGCAGTGCCTTTGCAATGAACCATGAAGTAGGCGCACATTACAGGACTGGTTAATGAATACTGTTATAATCTGCACAACATTATAACCTACTTGATCAAATCTTCATCTCTTGTACATCAATCTCTCATAAAAGCAGCTAATAACCAATAAAAATAAAAACCAATAAAAAGTATTGAATATACTACCTTAAAATCAACAGCAAGTTATTAGAAAAGCAACAACTTTAAACGCCAAAGATACTAAAACTATACAGTATACTAGCTTAACCTAACTAAACATAAACAATAGTATTCAAAGATTAACCCTAACTAACCTCCCCTAACCTAACCAAATCTAGGGTGTAGTGTCCTACCTGCCATGGGAGGCATTTCTTTACCCTTAATGTTTAGTTTACTTTGAGGATAATTTAATGTGCTTGCAAATTAAGAATAATTTGGTGTTACAGTTTGGAATCATGTCTACATGCCAAGGTTTAAGGATAACTTGTCTTTTTCCTACATTAACTACCTGTACTAACTAAATCTACTGGAACCTTTAACCACTCAAAGCTTGATTTGGAAACTGGTGGTAGGCAGGTGAGTGGTCAGGCACTGGCCATGCACTTGTCGGCAACCTGTCACTTGAGCTAAGGTTGCATTATGATATAGGGCTTTATTTTGTGTCTTGGAAAAACACAAATTATCCTTAAAATTTGGTATTATTTGTTCCTATGAGAATACAGATAATAACCTTTTGTACAGAAATTTATTGGGTGCCGAAAGTATTTCAGAGATTGCTGTACATACCACAGCCAATGAATGGTGTCAAAAAATTACTAACTACATATGTTTTCAATTTATCTGAGCCAAGATACACTTCAAATGTTTTATATGCTTCACTTGAGTAGCCGTAACACTGTTGATTGTGGTCCCACTTGATACAAAGACGACCTAAATTATGTATTTCATGGAAGTAATATTATGACAACATGAAATACACCGCTCAATTCTGGTATAGAGCACAAAAGAATTCGCAAGTTCCACAAGTGGCTTCAATGGAGTGGGACCAGATGAGGATAATTCTACGGTAATAGCTCTGTGGCTTATTTTGTGTATTTCACTGTTAACTAAAATAAACACTGCTTTATTAATTGATTGACACAAAAATATTACACATTAATAATTAAGGAGTATTGATGCAACCACTTTTCTTCTAATGATTTTGGGGGACCACAGTGGGAAAGCAGGGTATTCAGTTGGGAGAAAACACCAAAGGAATGAATAATAAAAATGTAATTAACCACATCCTTACCTAGTCGGGGGAAAGGGAGAACCCGAACCATCCTAGCCTTGGGCATCGTAAATTTATATAGGGTTGCGTCCTAACCTACCATGCCTAACCTAACCTATCCTAGAACACTGTAAATTCAAACAGTACCACATTCTAACTTACCACCTAACCTATCCTAGGGCACTATAAATTCAAACAGCATCCATTCCTAACTTATCACCTAACCTAACCTAGGGCACTGTAAATGTTCTTTCCCGTCCACGGTTTGCAGTCTATGCCTTTGCCTACCATAATCCCTTTTTAATATTACTCAAGATTATTGTAATTTACAACATTGCCTATGACAATACACCAAAATCAATGGCCAAATTGCATCCAAACTGCAAAATCAAACGCATTACTACACAACACTGCATATAACAAGTTTTAGCTACAAAATAAATAAAACCAAAACTATTACCTCATTTGGTAGGTTAAGTTGGGTAGAGCCAGTTCATCAGTAGGAGCCGCCACACACAAGAACCAACGTACAAACGATTCTGCATGGCCACTGAAATATAAACAATGAACTTACCTCAAGTTCAAGGGCATCCATAAGAGATGCCTACTTTATCAAGAAAAAACTGAACAGCAGTCATGAGATGCTTACTTTATCCAGAAAGAATCTAAAAGCATCCATGAGAGATGCCTTATTATAAATTTTCTTGGTAATTATTAAAAGTGCTCAAATTATTTCACCTGTAGGCTACTGCACTATATACACCTTTCTATATTGCACAGTAAAAATAGTATTAATAAACGATATTCATCCGCAGAGCTCTTCCGTAGAATTATCCAGATGGTTAAGCAGCCTCCCGTACGTTCCACAACTTAATTGTAAAAATAAATAAAAGCTTATGTGACACTGGTGTCATGTCAAAGATCTTGGCATTAATGAATTTATAATAGGTGAGAAATTAGTCTTATTTTAACTCATCATTGTTAATTACCTTTTACACTTTGCGTATGACCAAATCATCATTCAACTGTTAGTGATAAATCAATCTGGCATACCAAAATGAAAATACATGTTACAATGACCAATAAAATTTGCGATGGATAATGATCGTTAGCTTATTAGCCTATGTATAACTTCAGATTGCTTAGCTGTGATGCAGCTAAGCTACATTGATTCTCAAGCCTCGTCCATTTTATCTATGAATTGTACTTAAAATAACCTGGCAAAAAAAAAAAAATTACTAAAAAAATGTCACAATCACAACCGCCCCAGCAGCTTATTGATGGGCACAAAGAGAACTGGCCTATATTAGGCTATTAAGCTATTCTATACCCTAAGGCTGATAAACTATTTTGGTAGAACTACAGAACAGTTCCACATGGGGTATTCCCTTGAAAATTGACTTTTATCTGTAGTACTTTGGTTGCTCATCCAGAATTTACCATTACTTTTTGGCGGTCAACTGTTATTAACCTGTAATTAACCTCAGAACTGATATGTTATTGTATGCTGGCCATCCTGGAATGCTATGGCGGATACCAGTGTTACAGGGGAACTTTTGGTAAAAAATGGAGTTTCTTTCACCGGGGGGTTCAGGGGGTGGAGGCCCTCGGCTAAGCAACACGCTCTACTAAGCTAGGTTAAGTTAGGGTATGTTAGGTTAGTACACTTCCTTTTAAAATAGGTTTCCTTAGCCAATGCCTTCTTGAACATATGGCTCCCTAATGACTCGCGCATGCGCGGAACCATTCCATAAAAACATAGCAGGGAGTCCAGTCTTTCTCCCAGCAATTTCCCCTACCCAAAACCCTGCATTCAAAAAGGGTCCCCAGTCATGTTGAATAAAGAGAGGTGGTTAATAATAACTGACTGACAATAAACACCACTACCTCCTTCATCAGCAACAGAAAATATAGGAAAAATCATTTTCCAAGGTAATAGGCTAGTCCGTGCAAAGCTGCTCTATAGTTTTACCATTTTATAGTATTTCAAGTCTTAAGTCTTTGGTATTTCTATGTAATAGCTCCACACAGACTGCACGGAATGGTTCCGGGAATACGAGTCACTGGGGACCCATATGGTTAAAATTTTAGAAGTTGCCAATATAAAATAATACCAAGTAACCTAGGGGTGTTTACTGGTTACAATTTGCCATATTAGCTATGGAGGGTTGGGGGGGAGGACGGTATTGTCTTACCTTATAAGTCGTAATCTGATAAAGAGCTCTTTTCAAAAATGTAGGTAACAATTTCAGTAAAATTTTATAAAGTTGCCAATAAGACTCCGGCCAGCCATTTTTGCTAAAAAACCATTTTGGGTTTCTCATGCAAAAATGGCTATGAAATGATAGGGCACTAAAAGAACCTAAAAATACCAACCTAAAGTAACCTAAGGGTGTTTACTGGTTACAATTTTGCCGTATCAGCTACGGAGGTGGGGGGAGGGCGGTACTGTCTTACCTTAAAAGTCGCAATTCGATTAATTTATCATTTACACAGTCTTTATGGGGTTCAAAATAACAAAGTGAAGAGCCCTTTTCAACAACGTAGGTTACAATTTCATATCGTGTATTGGCGGCAACTTATGAAATAATACCCCATATGTTTAAGAAGTGATTAGCTAAGGAAATCTATTATACAAGGAACCATAAAACTTAAACTTAACGTACCCTAACCTAACCTAACCTACTAGACTGTGTTATTTTGCCAGGGGGGATCTACCAAACCCAGCCCCCGTGAAGGAAACCACTTTTTACCAAAAGTTCCCCTATAGCACTGCACATGTGCAATAACATTCCAGGATGGCCAGCATACAAAAATGCAATCAGTGCTGAGGTTAATTACAGGTTAATTACAGCCGCTGACAAAAAATAACGGTAAATTCCTGATACGCAACCAAAATACTACAGAAAAGGTCAATTTCCAAGGTAATACCCAATGCGGAGCTAATACTTAGTTCTACCAAGTCTTTTGGCCAGCTTTGACAAAACAAAGAAAAGGTTATTTTTCAGAAGACGCCAGCCACCTCCCACTTCATAATTTATATTTTTCTTGGGCAAAACACATCAAAAAAAATTTCTTCTCAATGCACAACCTTTGCAAATGCTTGATAACAGAGAAAAATAATTAATAAAATTACGACTTATACCAAGACAATGCCAGCCCCCAACACCCCTTGGTAATTCTATGTATTAGCTCCGCGCCTGTTTTTACCTTTTCGACTGGTTTTTTCTACACTTTTATGGGTTCTGATACTGGCGGTGCATCTGTTTGTTGTCGGCCAAATGGAATGTCCCTTCACCGTGTTTAGTACTGGCCTGGGGGGGATGGGTACCCATACGTTAAGTTATTGCACTTGCTGGACGGGATATGAACCGTTCAAAACAGACGTAGCCGTGCGCTGTCTTGTGAAGATCGCGTATGGAAACCCCTTGTTGGATGGACTCTAGGGGTTAATTACTGGTTAATTAGCCTCGAGCGCCAAAAATGAAAGGTAAATTCATAATTAGCAACCACAAAATTGTAGAAAAAGTCAAGTTATAGTCCCGTCGGCAACGCGGAGCTACCCTGTAGTTCTACCTATTTAACTCTTAAAACTAACATTTTAGTTCTCTGTAGGTTATTTAACTCTTAAAACTAAAATTTTAGTTCTCTGTAGGTTATTTAACTCTTAAAACTAAAATTTTAGTTCTCTGTAGGTTATTTAACTCTTAAAACAACCTCCATGATAATTTTACCTTCGAACGTGGGCAGTAGGATAGGCTATGACTCTTAATTTCAAAATTAAGGCTACTCTATTTTTTTAAGAAAAATAACCCCTAAGCTTTCATATTATTCATGGCCTAATAAGAACAAAATTAACATCACCAACCTTAGATAACTGGGGATCCCACAGAACAGGAAACACGAGAAACTACGAGAAATATTCTCGACTCGAGACTCTCGCTCTGCCACCCTAACGTTTAAGTTCCTTTGACAAAAATGTAACACCTCGGCGGCAGAATACAATCAACCGGAAAGTGCAAACGTTCACTGCTAATCAAATTGTTTTTTAATGGTCCTTTGTGAATATATTCGTACAAATATAGCATAAAACAAGGAGTAACTCGGTAAATAATTTCGCATAATTATAAGAAAGAGGAAATAACTGACGATGGAAATTTTCAAGACTCTGAAGGACTACTTTCTTAAGAATTTTCTACGATTTTTACATACACAGTACATTAGGTATTCACCATAAAATTAGTTTGTACATACAAATCTCACATTTTTTTATGTATATAAATAAAACAAATGGCAAAGAGTTGCAACACTTTACATAAAAGAACAAAGAGAAATTATGATTAAGTCATAACCAAAGGCAGTCTGACAGTAATTGATAATATATAGTTCAGAGCAACAGCTGCTTGATTGCAGAAATTATGCTTAAAATTTTCTTCGTCGAATGTTAGCAATAGTGACACATCACGCCAATTTTCAACAAAACCCAGCTTAACCTTTAATTTAATTAAAGGGCCTTTTATGATAATTCCTTAAAACCCAGCGATTAAAGCTATATGAAGGAAATAATCTCTGAATAAATCGACTTATCAAAGTGAATTCCTTTTATATGAACAGGGGCTGCGAAGCTCTGAAGTTTAACGTTGGAAATATTCTTAACAAAATAGTATTAAAATGGTCAGTTCCATGCAGCTTCCTTTCTTTCTTTTTATTTATTTGTTTATTTATTTGTTTAATGATTTATTATTTTTTTATTAAAAGTCAGTATTCCTGGAATTTTTCCATACCGAGAAAAAGTTATTCATGCAAGCAAGGAACCGGTTATTTCATCATGTTATTAATTTTAAAAAAATAGTCTGAAAATATCAAGTCTTTCTGGAAAAAAATTAAGAGTTTCTTATTCTCTGAGAGTTATGACAGTGTGGATTCGACAGTTGATAGTGGAACAGGAGAAACATGAGTTAAAAACCCTCCCAAAATGTCACTGCCGCCATTGAGGCAAATATTTCCTGAATATAACCAACGAGTTTGGGGGCTCAAAAATTGCTGGGAAAACTGAATCCGGGGAGCATTTTCCCGAGGTGTAACCGAGCACCAGGGCCTTTCCCTGAAAAGAGCGGTACGCCATATCTCAAAAAATAAATAAACCATAGAATTTTCTTGAAAATAATCTCAATATGCTTCCTACACCCAAATTACTACTGGGATATTGATCTAATCTAATCTAACCTAGCCTAAGCTAAGCTAACCTAGGGGCATGGCAAAAAACCGGGGCTGGTGCAATACTAGCATACATCAGGAATTTTCGTCCGAGGAATCCTAGCGTCATATTTACTTTTATTACTGAATTTATTCCAAACAGAAATGATACTCCCAATTTAGAAATACGGACTTTAAAAGTTCTAAATATTTATTCGAGATTTACGGAAAATATCATTATTGCTGGTGTTAAAAGATTACATTTGCTACAATTATTCATTTGAAACAAATATCCTCAACAGACGTGTATAATTTTTCAAGAATAACCATTATTCAAATAAATAAATACATGAGTCAGCTCATAAGCCATCTTTTGCATAGTATATCAATGCTCTTGGCCAACATTAAGTAGGCCTACAAATCGTTTGTTACAAAATCATTACTTATTTCATGCTCAGGGTGAACTGTTGCAGTGATTTCTGAAAGACTGCCTCAAAGACACTAATAAACCAATACGGCATGACTGCTAACTCTACGTGTACAAGACAAGGCTGAAAACGCTATCGACACCTACAATACAAATGCGCAAACACTTCACATATACCTACGAGGCATGTCCATAAACACTTTGCCTAAAGTTTAATCCAATTCCAGGTTTCTAGGAAAAAGCCTATGTACCCAACTAATCAGGGTTTGACTATCTTCAAACCATTTAGCCAGAAGAGGTAAAATAGACTTACTTTCTTTTACGTACTGGTAAAATATTTACAATCACTATTCCACTAGTGTTTGCAGTTGTCTGTCATGAAATCAAACTCTTCTTCTGACCCAACATCTTGCGATCAGTAGAAAAGGATTTTGATCAGTTAAAAAAAAAAATAGGCTCATGACAAACCCTTTCAATCAAAAGCTCCAAAGTAGTCTCATTTCCGCACTTTGGTCATCCTCTCACGTCTCATTTCTCTCCCAAATGATTTCTTATTTGAATAACAACTACAATTCCATGATCCACCCACCCTGAAGCAAAGATGTCTATCAAAGTAGATGTTGGCAATAAGTAACAAACCATTTAAATTTTATATTTTTTTCTATGGAATTATGAGAGAATATAATTTCTCTTTAGCTAATAGAAAGAGTAGTTGATATACAAGCAATATCAAAATACTGCACCAATTCCCAGAATTTTGTTTAATTTTAAGTTTACTCACATATACTAGAATTAACGCTAGAGAGAATCAGCTTAACGAAATATAACATGGGCATGTGTCACCAATAAAAATATTGTTATTATAGACACTTAATTCAGAGTATATTTTTTGTACCCATTTTACATAGACTTATTTAGAGATCAACTATTTACCGCAATACTGCCAAGTTGAAAACCATCTGAAACAAGGGCCAGACAAATTATTTATTTTTGTTACTAAATTCTGTTCTGATTTCCCTGTCACTCGGCAAAAACGGTCCTTGTCAGCTGTCACCAACAGATCTGTTACTGAAGTCCCTCTTCCACAATTTTCCGTTTGGCTACAAATATAATGTAGTCGTGTGTTTGTTCTGAGTGAATTCCACAAAATGTCTGTAGAGAAAATTAAAAGACGTCACAATTTATAAGATACATGTGGGTTCACACATTATACAGAATTGTTTTGTTCATGTGTCCCATTCAGAGATTGCCATAGCTTTTATTAACACTAAGGACTAGTATGTTAAGTGGAAAACCATTGCTCAACATAATATATATTATTTACATGTTTGCCGAGTTTATCATAAATTCATGATCTATATCCGATATTGTAACAATATTGAAATAGATCCAGCCATTATCTTCTCTGAAATTTTCACGAAAGATTAAGATATGTATTTGGCTTTTAAATACAAAATTATAAAGGATATGTAAAACAAAAAAATACTTTAAACCAACGGGTATTATAGTAATATGTTGGCCATGGATCATGGATCGTGGTTTCCATTTGTGCAAAGGCCCATTGAAACGTGGGTTTAGAACTGGCTAAATCCCTAAGTATGTTGAGGACTGAGTGTGAAATCAATAAACCTAAATAGTAGTTTAAAGATGCTGTAATGGAAACGAAGAAAAGGTTTGTAGCAAGCGTCATATTAGTACTAAAGAAACACTGTCTTGTTGACCTGTCATTTACATTCTTCCAGTACTGGGTTGTATATGTGTATGTATATATATATATATATATATATATATATATATATATATATATATATATATATATATATATATATATTTGTATGTGCATTTGTATGTATATATATATATATATATATATATATATATATATATATATATATATATATATATATATATATATATATATATATATTTGTGTGCATATATTTGTATATGCATGTATGCACACACACACATATATATATATATATATATATATATATATATATATATATATATATATATATATATATATATATATATATATATATATTTACTGATATTGCCACGGATCACTCACTCTTAAGAAATTTTATAGGAAAAATGCCAGACAGTAGGGAAGATAGGTATACCCATAGACCCAGAAGCGAGAGGAGAGTTTTGACCATGAGCAATCTCACCCTCTTTCAGGAATTGGCTGTAATGTGTCCCATAGGAACATAAGTTGGGGGTAGGAAGCTATTTTCCTGTCTTAATCTTAAGTTTCAATCTATCTCCAACTGAGTTCCTCTCGATCCTTCTGTGGCTGCGCCTCTTTTCCTCATTCCAGGTACATGCCGACCCTGCAGCCTGGAGCATGCCCCCAGCCATAACCAAGATGAAAAGCTGGGGTCACCACCAAGTTCAGTTCAGTTCACACTTAGTCAGTTCGCCACTGCGGTGATCTCTCTGTCTGTTTGAAGACCGAAGCCGCTGGCAGGAGGTGGAACTCACCTTTCTCACTTAAGCTGGACCCACGGTGACCCTACGGCAGGACACCGACCAAGAGTAGCTCTGGTCACACCGACATAAGGTTGTGTGTGCAAGCAAAACCAGGAAGCAACGAAGATATGTGACCAGAACGGAAAATTGGTTGGCCAGTATCTTTTTCTTTGACTCGTTATCATCTCTCTCTCTCGCACAGTCTATAGTTTCATTAACTCCTTGCCTCTTCAACTTAACCCGTGAATCTACTATCCCAGTGTGTAATTCCTTGACAGTGCATAACATAACTCTCATCCCTTACTAGCAAGCGAGTAGAGTAAAGGATATCCCTCCAGTTCTTGCATTGATTCAGTTATTGAGAGAGTGCAATCTCAGTTGTAGTCTTACCTGGAATTGTCTCTTTTCCAGGAGCGTTATTAGTGTTGTTACCAGCCTAGCCATGCTTCTGTATTCCTGATAGCCTGAAGAAACAAGGTCAATTAAGCTTCAGCAATTTGGTTTTCACACCAATTCTGGCTGCCTTATCTACCCATCACTGAAACAAGTTATGCAAAGCTCTTCATTGGGCGAGTCAGTAGAGCTGTGGACTAGCACTCGCTAGGCCTGAGTTAAAGTCTCCGGCCGGCTGATGAAGAGTTAGAGGAATTTATTTCTGGTGATAGAAATTCATTTCTTGCTATAATGTGGTTCGGATTCCACAATAAGCTGTAGGTCCCATTGCTAAGTAACCAATTGGTTCTTAGCCACATAAAAAAGTCTAATCCTTCGGGCCAGCCCTAGGACAGCTGTTAATCAGCTCAGTGGTCTGGTAAAACTAAGGTATACCTAACTTTTTTATGTTGGATGCCAATACATTTTCATATTCGGTCTATATCTGGATGCAAAGTTCTTGTGCTGTATTGATTCTGCATTACTCCCAATTACATCTTAATTTGAATCTGATTTTAATAACACCCTCCTGTGTTACCATCCTAGAGAAGGGCTGTTTCTTCAAGAAAGCTACTCCTGCTTTAATAGCTTGACTTGGAATTCTTCAGAGGATGTATTTTTGTAGTCTTGCTTCATCCACACTACCACCAACTTTTTATTGTTGAAAACTAGACCACCTCAAATACTTCTTAAGTGGGCCTGTACATATATGAAGTCCTATGTCTTCCCAGGCCAATTAGAATTCATGTTGCCACTAAGGCAGGGTTCATATCATGGGTGTCTTGCTATCAATAATTCCAGCTACTTTTTAACTTGTTTAAGTTTGTGACCTTCAAAAAGCTGAGAAGGTTCTCACACTAGTTTTTATTTATGGTCTTCTTTCCTTTTTCTAAATTAATTAAGCCAAAGGGCATAAGAAATAAATAGCCATACAGTAAAGCAATTTACTTCTGCCCAAGATTTGAATGGCAATGACTTGTTTTATGGAGTTTGCAGCTTGTTTGTACAAGCAAGAAGCCAAGCTGACAAATGGGCTGTTCAATCTAACAAATTAAGATAGATAGCATTTACGTAAGTTGATTTTCAAGCCAAAAAAAATACATCTATGATATTTCCCCTCACCTGCTTGTAAGGTCACTGTTAGCCAAGCAGTATATTGGGGATATTACAAAATCTACTTCATTTGTGTATAATTGAAATCTGTTACCATGACCTCCCTTCTGAGTGGAAGCATTTAGCTTTTAAAGATGGGTATCAAATAATGTAGGGCTTACAATGTTAATTTACTAATGTACCTGTGCTTTGTAATTTTAAACAAAAATGATTACAGTTCAACCGCTCAAATCATGCTCATTCAAATAAAATCCTCATTTAACGACAGTCATGAGTCTGTTTTTCTTCTTATGAATACTTAAGAATAGGGGCCAGACTCTGTTGCCTTACACTTGGTAGTAAACAAATGAAGTCCCAAACCACAGCTTAAGGGCATGTTGCACAATTCCTGGCAGGATCATATTGAGTGAATACTTACGCTTCCTTACACTTTATTGATGGGCAAAGTTTAAAGCCAATTACTGATGCTGATAATACTGCATCAAAAAACTTAGTGAAGGGAGAGACATGGAAACCTTTCTAGATTTATTTTTAGGTTACTTATCTATTCCATTATTTTCTGCTTTAACTTTCCATCTGCTCCTTTGGCTCAGTTTTTGCAGTCTGACTTCTTAAAATGATATTTTTATGATAAAATAAAGTTTTGTACATACTTACCCGGCAGATATATACTTAGCTATAGTCTCCGGCGTTCCCGACAGAATTTCAAAACTTCGCGGCACACGCACAGGTAGGTCAGGTGATCAACCATACCCGCTGGGTGGCGGAATAGGAACCATTCCCGTTTTCTAATCAGATTTTCTCTTCCACCTGTCTCCTGAGGAGGCTGGGCGGGCCATCAATCGTATATATCTGCCGGGTAAGTATGTACAAAACTTTATTTTATCATAAAAATATCATTTTTGTACATGCAACTTACCCGTCAGATATATACTTAGCTGAATGGCACCCTTGGAGGAGGGTAAGAGACAGAAAATAACTAAAAAACGGGAAACAACATATGTTGTAGGAAAAACAAAAACCATGGTTCTTACCTGATTGGGCAGAAGACTTCATGGATACTGTCTATGAGTCTGCTTGCCTCAGGAGCTTCAGCGAGATGTGACCTGTGACTGACAGCCCTTCTGGATCGTGCCAATGGGGATGACCCACTAACATGGCCGAGCCTATAGCGGATCGTGTCAAAGGGGCTGACCCACTTTACATGACCGAGCCTACACCTGAATCGTATCAATGGGGCTATCCCTCTTACATGACAGAGCTAGGTGTCCATACAAATTACAAGGAACATGACAACCAATCCCGACCACCTGACCAATCCTAACCTTGTTAGTGATAAGAATTGAAAGGGAAGCATAATTCCATCACCCTCTTTCAACCAACCATAAAAACACACACCACCAAGCTTAAAAACAACTAAATTAACTAAACTAAATAGGATTGGATTCAGCTCCCTGTCCCAGCACCAATCCGCAGATACGTGCGCTCCTAGAGAGAAGCACTTATCATACGTTACTCTAATATCTCGTAAGTAATGAGATGCGAACGTTGAATTACACCTCCAATAGGTTGCCTCTAAAATAGACTGGAGAGACAACGTCTTGTGAAAAGCCAAGGAAGTAGCAATGGCTCTCACTTCGTGTGCTTTCACTCTAAGGAGCTTAAAGTGCTCATCCTCACATGAGATATGCGCTTCCTTGATGACGTCCTTAATAAAAAATGACAGCGCATTCTTTGAGATCGCTCGTGAAGGATTCCTGACAGAGCACCAAAGACTTTCAACCGATCCTCCCAGAGATTTCTTCTTTTCTAAGTAGAATTTAAGGCTCCTGACAGGGCATAGAGTCCTCCAACTCATGTCCCACACAGAAGAAAGACCTTTTAATTCAAAGGTTCTTGGCCAAGGTTTAGAAGGATTCTCATTCTTCGCTAGAAATAATGGTTTAAAGGAGCATATAGCCGAACCTCCCTTAAAACCAACTTTGCCGTCTAAGGCTTGTATTTCACTTATTCTCTTAGCTGAGGCAAGGGCAAAGAGGAAAAGTGACTTCCTGGTGAGGTCCCTGAAGGAAGCTTGATGAGGAGGTTCGAATTTTTTAGACATTAAGAATTTCAAAACTATGTCTAGATTCCAACTGGGAGGTTTCGAAGTCCTGAATTTTGACGTTTCAAAAGACCTTATAAGGTCATGAAGGTCTCTGTTTTCCGAGATATTCAGATCTCTGTGTCTGAAAACCGAAGATAACATACTCCTGTATCCCTTAATTGTGGATACAGCGAGGTTGCAATGTTCCCTCAGGAAGATAAAGAAATCAGCAATGTTTGTCACAGAGGTACTGGAAGAGGATATCTTATTGGTCCTGCACCATCTTCTAAAGACTTCCCACTTCGACTGGTAGACGCGAAGGGTTGAGGATCTTCTGGCTCTTGCAATAGCCTTCGCAGCTTTGTGCGAAAAACCCTTCGCTCTGACCAGACCTTCGATAGTCTGAAGGCAGTTAGACTGAGAGCGGGGAGATTCTTGTGGAATCTGTTGAAGTGGGGCTGTTTGAGAAGATCGTTCCTGTGTGGAAGCGATCTTGGAAAATCTACTATCCATTCCAGTACCTCTGTGAACCAGTCTTGAGCTGGCCAAAACGGAGCTACCAGTGTCAGTCTCGCGCCTTCCGATGATGCAAACTTTCTCACCACTTCTCCTAGGATCTTGAATGGGGGAAAGGCATATCCGTCTAATCCTGTCCAATCTAGGAGAAGACTGTCTATTGCAACTGCTCTCGGGTCCGATATCGGAGAGCAGTAGTTTTCTAGCCTTGCATTCCAGTGGGTTGCAAAAAGGTCGATATTCGGCCTTCCCCCACAGGTTCCACAGTCTTTCGCAGACTTCTGAATGGAGAGTCCACTCTGTGGGAAGGACCTGATCCTTCCTGCTGAGAAGGTCGGCCCTCACATTCCTCTCTCCCTGTACAAATCTGGTGAGGAGTCTGATCCTCCTCTCCTGAGCCCATAACAGCAACGTTTTTGCCGTTTCGTAAAGGGAGAAGGAGTGTGTTCCTCCCTGTTTCCTTATATAAGCCAGGGCAGTCGTGTTGTCTGAGTTCACTTGGACTACTTGTCCTGCGACAAGGAACTCGAACTTGATGAGAGCCAAATGAATTGCTGATAGCTCTTTCTTGTTGATGTGCCAGTTCACCTGGTCTCCCTCCCAGGTGCCTGACACTTCTCTCGACCCTAGTGTTGCCCCCCATCCCGACTCCGAGGCGTCTGAGAACAACACTAGGGTAGGGCTCGGTAACTGAAGAGACAGTCCTTGGCATAATTTTCGAGGGTCTAACCACCAGTTGAGATCCTCTTTTATCTTGTCCGAAATTTGGAACAAAGTTGCTAAGTCCTGAGACTTCTGGTCCCAACTCTCCTTTAGGAAAAACTGAAGAGGTCTCAGATGAAGTTTTCCTAAGGAGACGAACTGTTCCAGCGAGAAATGGTCCCCAGCAAACTCATCCACTCCTCGCTGAACAATGTTTTCTCCTTAGAAAACTGTCACCTTTTCTATGCAGCGATCTATTCTCTTGGGATGGAAAGGCTAGAAAAACCCGAGAATCCATCAGAATCCCCAGGTAAACAATGCTCTGCTGCGGAACAACCTGGGATTTCTGTAGGTTTACTAATAGTCAAGGGACTTCGTCATATTTAGGGTGATCGACAAAGTACTCCAGACAACTGTCCTTTGATTGAGCTCGAATCAGCCAATCGTCGAGATACATTGATATCCTCACTCCTCTAAGTGAAGCCAGCGTGCCACGTTCCTTAAGATGCCCGTGAACACTTGTGGGGCCGTCGAAAGACCAAGCACAGGGACCTGAATTGAAAAACTTTTCCCCGAATCACGAACCTCAGGAACTTTCTTGACGAGGGATGAATGGGAATGTGGAAGTAAAGCGTCCTGCAGGTCCAGGGAGACCATCCAATCCCTGGACGAAGAGCTGCAAGAACCGAGGAGGTAGTCTCCATTTTGAATTTCGTCTTGATTATGAAGAAATTCAGGGCGCTACATCCAGAACCGGTCTCCAACCCCCGAGGATTTCGGGACCAGAAAAGACGGTTGTAAAACCCGGGGAATGGAGGTCTTGAACCGGTTCTATTGCTTCCTTTCTAACATTTGTTCCACCATAGAAAAAGAGCCTGGTTCTTGATGGGATCCCTGTAGCTGGCGGATAACTCCCTGGGAGTTGAGGTTAAAGGAGGACTTTCCTGAAGGGGATAAGGTAGCCTCTTCTTAAAATGGAGAGGACCAGTCGTCCGCCCCTCTCTGTGCCCAGACCTCGGCGAATTGTAGCAGTCTGGCACCCACTGTCGTCTGGAGTACTCGTTCTTCATTTGGTCCTTCTGATAGAACGAGAGGAAGACCTTCCTCTCCTCTCTGGTCTTTTGCTCCTGAAGGAGGGTCTGGACGAAGGACCACCTCGAAAGGGCTCCTGAAAGGGAGCCTTCTCCTTCTTGGCGAAAGGGACGGCAGGTCTGACCCTCTTCGAAGACTGGGCCAAAAGGTCTTGTGTCGCCTTTTCAGATAAAGAGCGAGAAATCTCCTTCACCAAGTTTTGAGGAAAAAGGTGAGGAGAAAAAGGAGCAAACAGAAGAGAGGATCTCTGAAGAGGAGACACAGACTTCGTGAGGAAAGAGCTGAATACTGATCTCTTCTTCAGAATAGCAGCTCCGAATAAGGCAGCGACTTCCGCGGAACCGTCCCTCACTGCTTTGTCCAAGCAAGACAAAACACTCACGAAGTCATCCAAACACAGGAATTCGGGATCCCGAGTCCTGTTGGCCAAAGCTCCAAGAGACCAATCCATAAAGTTGAAGACCTCCACAACTCTAAAAGACCCTGAGGAGATGATCCATTTCACTCATTCCCCAAGTCTCGCCTTCGCTGAAGCAAGGGAAAGTCTCCTGGAGGAGTCAACTAGATTAGAGAAATCTCGTCAGCAGATGTGGAACCCCAACCCCATAGGCTCCTTGGTCTCATACCACATTCCTGATTTTCCCAGAAGTTTCAAAGGAGGGAAAGAGAAAACCGTCTTACTTGCATCCTTCTTAGACTGCATCCACTCCCCTACTCCTTTAAAGGCCTTCCTCATCGAAATCGTAGGGCGCATCTTGACAAGCGAAGAGGGTCTAGTTGACTTGGTGCTGTCCCACAAAGATCCCGGAGAAGGAGGGGCAGCATGACAAAGAGAATCTCCAAACTCCTGAATTAAAACCGAAGCCAACCGTTTGTAATCCGAAACTCCAGCGTCTTTAGGAGAATCCTCTTCTGAAACTTCCTCCAAAGCAGCAGGCGGAGAGGAAGGCTTAAGAGAAGAAGAGCGCCTATCAGGAGAAGCGAGCCTGGAAGGAGAAGCACTCCTGTCCAACGAAGCGCCTACCAGGAGAATGGCGCCTACCAGGAGAATGGCGCCTGACCCGGACGGGCGCCTGTCAGGAGAGGGGTCCTGTCCACTGATGAGAGCCTTCCAGGAGGAGGCCCTAAAACGAGGGCGCTTGGTAGGAGAGCGGCGCCTGCCGGAAGGAGGAGCTTGGAAGACGACGGCGCCTGCCCAAAGGAGAAGTACAGTGAGGCGAAATGCGCCTGGAAGGAGAGCGCTTCTCTCCGATGACGAGCGCCTGGAAGAAGTGCGCCTGCTGGGAGACTGGCGCCTGTTCGGCGAAGAGCGTCTACGAGACGAAGAAAACTTGCTGGACGAAGGAAGCTTGGCAGGAGAAGAGCGACGAGTTGAAGACGAGAGCTTCCTGGAACTCTTGACAGGAAGAAAGTCATCCTTCCTACGAGAAGAGGAGTCCTTAGCAAGAGATCCAACAAGCGCCGATAACTGCTCCTGGAGGCCGATCAAAATCTTCTTCGTCGAATCCTTCACCCCTGATGGAGAGGAGGAGGGGGATCTCTGAGCTCTCTTCCTGACAATAGGAGAATCCTCCGGGGAAGCGCTCAGGGCTCGAGTCCAAACGCTCTACTCTAGGAGCCTTCCAAGATCTCTTCAAAGGCGCGACTCCTCAGCCGAACTCCAACCACGTCTCGGAGAAGACGCAGCGTCAGACGACGAAACACTTTTTCAGGATGCCTTTTCTATGGCGATCCAAGGCAGCCTGGGACGCAACAACAGGATCTGCCGAAGGGACGCCTGATCGTTGGGGATGCTCTACATCCTCCCTGCGGCTTTCGACATTCCTCCTCCACTGGTCCTGGGAGTTTGGAAGAGGTCTAGGCCTAGGAGCAATGCGGAGCCGATCAGACGCCCCCTCCACAACACTGGGGACACTACACATATCACTGTCACTCTTACCTTCCTTCATCGCGCGCAGTTGCGATTTCACACGAAGAAGTTCCGCTTTCATCGCAGCCATTTCAGAGGACGAATCCACAGGTTCGATGAAGGGAGAAGGGGCTGAAACCAAAGGATTAGGAGAGTCTACTGGGTTAATTTCAAAATCATGCTCAGCAGAGCGAGACCTACTCGAGCTTCTGGAGGAAGCCTTCCTAACTCTATCCTTTTCAAGCTTCTTCAGATAAGAAGACAAAACCTTCCATTCCTGATCAGACAATTTCTCACACTCCTTGCACCTATTGTCCGAAGAACAATCATTCCCCCTACACCTCATACATACAGTGTGAGGGTCTACCGAAGCTTTCGGCAACCTCACCTTACATTCTTGCCTAGCACACACACGGAACACAGGCGAAACATTAACGTCAGACATCTTAAAGAACAATTCAAAAGCAAATCCAAAAAACAGTCCACAATAGCGTATGCCAAACCAAAGATCCAATACGTCACCAAAATCAGGCCAAAAAGATCCTCAGCAAGCGAGAAAACGAAAATCAAAGCAGGAGGAACCAACAACAGATGTTGCCGGAACCAGCGACAGAGAAAATCTGATTAGAAAACGGGAATGGTTCCTATTCCCGCCACCCAGCGGCGGGTATGGTTGATCACCTGACCTACCTGTGCGTGTGCCGCGAGTTTTGAAATTCTGTCGGGAACGTCGGAGACTATAGCTAAGTATATATCTGACGGGTAAGTTGCATGTACAAAACCTTTCCTTGCTTCAATTTTCACCTTTCATTCAAACACAGACACCACAAATGGGCCTTATTCGAGCTTAGAAGTGTTACTCAATGGTCTTGTTAAACTTTAGCATGGTAAGGGTATCATAATTTATTAAACATACAGTACTTAGTTGTTTACCTTCATTTAGTAAATATATGAAATGCTTTTTTTTTTTTTTTTTACCAGAGTTCTATTCTATGGGAACTTCTTCCATAATATTACTTTATACATGGTTCTTTTTTCCTCTCCACACATGACAATGAACCTGCTCCTCTCAGTAGTATAACACATCATTTTTCCAAGCAATGCATTGCATTAAAGTCATGCAGCAGGTAGATAAATAAACAGAATAACTAGAAAAATCACGAATATACAATATTTATAACAAATATTAAAAGGATTACTTCATTATTATATTTCTACACTTACATATTTACAAAATATTACACAAACATTAACAGAGGAGGTAATTCTTAAGTTCTGAACATTATTCAATTCAAAGAAAGAATACAACATTCCCAGAACTGAGACCCTTTATTTCAATCAAATGAAAAAGTATCACCTAAGTGGCTTCTGAGTGTAAAAAGAAGGCCAACTAAAGTAAATGAGCTCTGTTACTTGAGGACAAAAAATTACATTCATCAACGAAAAACAATGCATTAGTAACTGGTCATTTAAACCTACTACGATGCCTCAGTGCTGAGCACAATAAGGTTGTATTCAGACATGAAAATGTAAAAAGTATTTTGAAATCTTTAACAGTTCTGAACTTCGCTGCTAAAAGCAGCATGTCCAATAGCATCTTTAATACTTTATTCAACCTGTTACTACAATTTTTGTTTATCATTAATGAACAAGCAAGACAAGAGAAATCAAATCATAACTTTATAATGACTTAATTTTGTACTTACAGATGGATCACACTGAATACAGGAATTATTCTAATGACAGTAACCCACTGAAAGTGGGATAATGAGATGTAACAATACTATGACTGTGTATGCAACCAGCCAATGCTTTCCTTGTTCAAGGAAAAATACAAGACAACCATTACTCTGAACCAATACCCATTTTTTTCTGCATTCTGTACTTTGAACAAATTTAACTCAAGTTAAACAAATTGAAATATAGTATATTGATAGCTATGCTCTTTCCTGATCTAATGCTAGTTTGTAATCAATCAAAACCACATCTTTCGTGACATCTTTATTTATTGATTATAATTTAAATTCAAATACCAACACAACTACCGGAAATTGGTAGTAAGATCATCCCTCATGATCAATAAAACCAATCACATCTTTAAAGCAAAATGTTAATTTCATTAAAGTATTCTCTGTATGTATGACTTTTATTGGAAAAAATAAAATAACTGTAAAATAGTTTCTTACGGGAAAACATAAGGATAATATTCTTACACTACAAACTACACATCAAATATAAACTAATCAGCATGCTGTAACTGACTGTAACATTTTCAGCATTTGAGTGTAGAGAGACATGTTAGTTTCGTGCGAAGCCCTTAGTGCTTCTAGTATTCGTTTTCTGTAAGCTCTTCTCTGCTCTTCCTCTTCCTCGAACCATTTGATGATTTTAACAACCTCCTCGTCACTAAAATCATCTTGTTGTTTGTCAATCTTGAATGACTGAAGAGGATTATCTTTAGTGCTGAAGCTAAATATCGATTCATTATTGCAAGCCATTGCTTCTGCAACTTCTGCTCCAAAGTTGAGCAACTGTGTCATGACCTCTTTGTTGACCTGCAAAACTTTTTCAATTTCTTTTTTCTCTACTCTGTATGCATTTTCTTTAAGGCTGGCTTTAGTTTCATTTGCAGATCGTTTTGCTCTCTCAAATAATTTTGATGGGTCCTTAGTTTTAATGAACTTTTTATTGGCAGTAGGGAAACTTTCTGGTTCTCTTTTACGCTTTTTTACAGATAATACCCTGTCCTTTGGTTGAACAACTCTCCTGGTTTGACTTTTCTCCTGAAGAGCAGTTTTAGGATGAAGTCTGTCTTTAGCAGATGAAACCTGGGTTGTTGTATAAATTTTTCCTTTCCTGATGGTCAGACGAGATGCATTTTTTTCCTTCTTTGCAGAGATGGATGTTAAGTTTGTGACTCTTGCTCTTGGGGAAGATATGTTGCTCGAAGTCTGCATCTTCATCCTTAACAATTCTTGAGTGGACATCTTACCAGGTAATCTTTTTGATGAAACATTCTCCTTTGTTGGCTTTTTAATTAGTTTCTTTGTGGGCTTATCGCTACCTAATTCTGCATCTTCATCACTTCCATCAGTCTCTTCCTCATCTTCTATTTCTTCTGAAAATTAATAAATATACTGTTTGGTACTTGGAAACACAAGCCCTTACAAACTTGAGTGCAGTACTTATTACAAACATGAAGTCATGTTTGCAAAAAAATTTACGGTCCATGACAGAAAAAGCTTTAAGCCACTTGAAAGTAAAATAATGCAGTTAAGAAAAAGAGAAGAAAATGACCACCAACATCACAATTATATTTTGAACAAAAAAACCCAAACTGAAATTCAAAGTGAAATCCTGTAGTCCTGAGGGCTGCCAGATTAAATAAAAAAAAATGACAATTTATGATTTACACACGCTAAATTTTGCAGGCAATAGTGCAATAAACAAATGCTATATAAAATAAAATCTTCCAACATTTTACAATATACAAACCATCACAACACCATGTATAAGAATGTATTAATTCTTATCTTTCAAAATGCTGCTATAGGACTTTGACCTTTAGTAGGAAAAATTACATGGTCAAACCACTATGTACGTAGTCCTACACCTATGTAAAAAAAATCCTAACATACACAAAAGTCTAACACAATACTATGGAGTGAGGAGGAAATGCATAATATCAGACTGCAAGACACCATGTAACACTGCAACATGTAACTATTCAGTCAGCCCAAGCAGCTCTGCATATATAACCATATACCTTACTGCCTTTTTTTGTCACCACTGTACTTGCATACAGCATCTATTTTATTTCAAGTTAACAATGATCATTTGAAAAACAGCCATGTCAAGGAGAGGGAGAGTCTTCCTTCAAAAAACAGTGATTTCTTATGGAACCAAGATGATACATAAGTGTGAAATATCCCAAAGTTTATCTTCCATAACTTGGTACCATATTGTGTTGACCATGACCACCAACATAAGGATGCTGCAATTATAACATGAAAAAAAAAACCTGCACAATGAAAGGTAAAAGTAAAAAGCATCATAGCAGTTAGTTTAATCATTATAAGAAATGCACTTTCAAAAATTGAGGTTGCAGGAAAGGCAGTAATTTTCAATGTGACTACAAGAAATCACTGACAAAGAGGACTGTCTAACAAAAAGAATGCTACAGAGCCTTTTTTAACATAAAAAGCTATCAATTCTTTTTTAAGCCTTTTCAGGATGATACAACGTCTAGGATCCATGAACATAAAACATCAATACAACAGTCCCACTTTCATTATGTATCAGCATACGTGTGCTAATAGTGGAGGTAAATACTGGAGCACCTTTCCGTTGTCATTTATTCAGGACTCCCATTTGTTACGCCATTCTTAACAATGCACAGATTTGCATACCTTGGTCACAAGAACAATGGTGAAGATAAGTGCACTGGCCACTGCCTCCTGTTACTGGCCTCCAACAATCAACAACTTGGGCATGGTTTGTGGCTCGGCACTTTTTCAAAGCCTTTGTTCCAATCCTAACAGACTTCTTCCTTCCTTTATGAAAACAAAGTACCTTTGCTAAGTTTTATCTTTGTGATGCCACTTAGGACATTTACTTGCTGAAACCCAAAGTCTTGGCAAGTCTTGTTCTCTCAGATCATGGGTTGGATCATTTATCATCCTCATGGCATAAGTAAGTGTTTTTATCTGGAGTAACCTTACCTTTGCCTCTGTTACTTAGCAAGTGGCCATCATTGAGTTTTTCTTCATTAGAAACCCATTGTTTATAGAAATCCCCACTAACTGGAGATTCTTCCATTACAACTGCTTCTCACAGTAGCTCTCCACTGGGTCTATCAGTACCAACTCCCTATCCAAGATTTAGGAATACACATCTGGCAGCTCTCTTTTCTTACACAATCTAAATCATCCTCCCTACTAAGTAGCAATTCAGGCTATTTTATGATTCATAGTTTGTTATTAACAAACTGTTTTCACAATAACACAAGTTTTATATACAAATCTTTCTACCAAAACCTTTAAGTGCCCTCTCCCCTTCGCCTCTCTCCCTGTTGGAGTCTGGCACATCTGAATGAGTTGTAGATTGTGTACAGTGAGGAAGCTGGCCAGGCATGTGCAGTAGCTTTGTTTCTCTACTTGAATGTTTTGCTTTGTGCATGTAAGTGTATTCCACACAGTGAATGGCCACCTTATAATGAATGGATTCATATAAAAACTTACTTTATTGTAAAAAACAGGTTTTGATGTAAGAAAAACCTATTTTTGATAAGCCAATGTTCATCCTCAAAGGGTTAATTTGAAGTGTTTGCAGCCTATACAGTGATATGCATAGCTAAAACTAGGTAGTTTTTATTAAATGCTTGTCCCTTTTATCACTACTGGGCTACTATTACACAGGACCTATTAATTACCTGTGCCATAGAGAATCGCTCAGTCTGCTTTTTGTTTACGGAAATGGTTCATAACTACCTGCAATGAGGAATAAAGGAGAATTTGGTTGCTGGCTGGACATATGTAAAATATGCCACATGCTTTTGGCAGCAAGTTTAAATGATGAAAGAGCTATTTTTACACTGTCTCTAGGAGTCAGATTTCAATAGGAGTTCCAGCAGAACTATGGCATTGTGTTTCCGTCCCTCTCCAAGCAGAATCCACATTTGGGCCAATACTCCAAAAGCAGTGGATTATAGGAACTCCCACTTTAACTCCTCCGATGGAGGCGAAGACTCTCCTGGGGAGAGAGGTCACTGATACCTGACATGAATTGGATATAGCCACTGAAATTTCCCTTCTGAATCTAGAAGATCTAGGGGACAAATACTTCAAATGAAAATCTTTCCTTTCCCATGCAGCAATCATGTATTGAGGGGACCCCATCCGACTACATCTTAAGTGTTTGTATCTTCTAGGGGGTAATGATTTATCCTGGACCTCTACACTGCCAGGCAGAGATGATACAACAGCCTTGGCTCAAACAGTTCATGCAGGCTTCCCTGATAGGAAAATTCTGCTTGTTGTACTTTCTATACTGCCAGGCAGTGATGATGCAACTGCCTTGGCATTGTAAAAACAATATTTTTGAGGATATGTGGAAACAAAATACTGAATTTCTGGAACTCTTTAGGAAGATCACATGATAAGGAAGTTACTGATAAATATAATCTACTGAAGATAAAAAAAAACAGAATGAGGTAGAGAAGCAGTTATTCCAAAAAGTAGTCGATTTGGAGTAGCAGGACTTCAGACAAGAAAGAAAAATGACAGAGAAGAAAGACAAATTCATATCTAATCTCATTGATAATCTTAGGTAAAAATGGAGATTTTCTATAAATACCAGTCTTTTTGCAAATGAAAGAAAATATCTACAATTCAAATCATCTTTAGATATGATCAATATAAGAAAATACATTTTCCCACGTGTAGACCTAGTGCTTTGGGATTTACAGTGGATTGGGTTTGTGATATTAATTACATAAACAACAAAATTCTACCATTACTGTTGTAATTTATGTGAGATTTATCAAGAGGTCTGACTGCTATATGTTTACGATGACTGTGAATAAGAATTTTAATTCCTTGATTCAAACATAGCCTCAAAATGGATTACTTTTCTCTGTTCTAACCAACAAAGAGGTGACAGTGTCTTACAGAGAAAGCAAGATCATAAAGCTGTCATTCTTATGATTATTATTATTTGACATGAATACTCTTTAATACAGAGCATGCAAAATAGCAATTAACTCATTATGATGTGTTCTACACAGTAGGATACCATATGCCAAAAAAAAAAACACTAGAAAATAGTGTTATGTTCAGATTACAGAATTTACAAATAAATAAATCAATCAACAAACGTTAGACAAAAACGAATACAGTTACAGAGAGCGAAAACAAAAGTGTGCAGTATTGCCTAAAAGACTGTTCCACAATTTTGCAGCACTGAGAACTAGAGAACTCCAGGTAATTACAAAAATGAATGAGGCACTTGTGTTGTATAACTGGAATAACAACACCGAAGAATTAGCATCACTACAAATTAGTTTAACAAGACCACAGTCACATTTCTGGACTAATGGCTCACATGCAACCACTCTTTTTCTTACAAGGTACACAGGTAAAAATAAGAAAATGGTACAGTTAGAGAAGTTAGGCAGCTAGGTGGAAGAGATCAAAGTAAACTGATGAAAAGTAAAATGCAGACAGCAGGCCAGCTGAGGCTGCAATCAGGTTGCAAAGAACCTTCTGTACCACCTTCAGTGTGCCAGAGAAAAAAAATTGCTGCAATAAGAGCATTCTCACAAGCTATACTGGGAATGGAGAATTTTGAGTTTGACAATTTGTCTAAGTCAGTGGCACTTCAAAGAGAAAATCTGTAAATACATCGGTTTGTATTCTTAGAGAACAGCACTGTGTAAAAACAATAGTAATTCTACAAAACAGAGATGTTCAAGCAGCAAAAAATGTAGTGTCTTACCTTTAATCTTAAAACCTCGTTTTGTTTTCTCTGAATCTCTTGGGGTCCTTTTATTCAATAAACTGTCATTACCTGAAAAAAAACCATGCTTTGAGAATTACTGTACCTGAGTTTAAGATAAAAAAAAAAAAAAAACATGCAAAGAAAACTAGGTACAGTGTAGATATTTCCAGAACTTTACCTAATGCCTCTAGCAACCTTTGCTCTCATACACTTTGTTTTACACTTTATGTATACTTTACAAGCGAGTTTTGCCTTGAAGGATGATGAAATAATATTTTATGTAATTTACAAGTGAGTTTTGGCCTAAGGGATAGTAATTCAATGTTTTATTGTCAGATATTTAGTGAAACCTTTATGTTTAAGATCACTGTTAATAATCATGCAGTATACAAAATTGTTAACTGTGATAAATCAACAGAAAATTAACCATAAAAATGATAAATTTTGAACAATTCTGGTTCCATAAATACAAACCACTTAGTGGAAACTGAGTTTTAAATACAACCTCCTCCCACTATACAGAGGTCTGTCTGCCTTAACTATTATCATCATTGCAGGGTCAAGAAATCAAAGTGATATCATGTAGGACTGCCAGTCTGATGGGTTAGGAAAGGGACATTTCCAAGGAAATAATTACAGTTACTACTGACAATCTTGCACAGCCAGATAATTGACGAATATTTTACTCAAGCAAATTGTTACTTAGGCAGTAGGTAACAGAATGGTCCTTTGAAGTACTTTTCTTATTTGGAAATAACTGAACATGGCATTCTGTGCTTGTAACTTTACTAGACCTGTGGTAATTCCAGGAGTTCATTATTTATACAAGGTAAGTGCTTGCATATAATATAAATTACAAAACCTGCAATAAGTGTTAAAACAGACTAGATTGAACTGACAGTCATTTCAAAAAACAGTTTGCTTAAAGTTGGATTATATGGCCCAAATTTAATAATACCACCATACTGAAAATTCATAATAGTGTAACTGTGCTCAGAGCTAAACAGGAGAGGGGAGACCAGATGATTGAAAAAGATTAAGAGAGAAGAATATAGAATACAGAAATTTGGCTACAGACCAAGCACTGGGACCTATGAGGCCATTCAGCACTGAAACAGAAATTGATGGTAAAAAGGTTTGAAAGGCGTAACAGGAAGAAAACGTCGCGGCTGCATTATGAAACAATTGTTAGGAGAGGGTGGAAAGTAAGATGGAAGAAAGAGAATATGAACGGGGGCACAGTAAAAGGAATGAAGGGTTGCAGCTAGGGGCCAAACGAACACTGCAAAGAACATTAAGTAATGCCTACAGTGCACCGCATGAGGTGGAACTGACAGCACTACTCCACTACGGGGACGAATAAGATTAATCACCTGCTTATGAGCAACTCCTGGCCATATCAAAAATGTTTTCAAGAATCAAGCAATACATTTTAATCAGAGCTCTGTGAAAACAGACTACCTTCTCAAATACCAGTATTAATATTTCAGTAAACAATAAATTCCTCTGTAACTGATCATGATAAAGCAGTTACCTCATAAACACAAATTCTTTTCATCAAAAGTCTAATGAGGATACTATTTCAATGGGTATGACTCGCTTCTACCACAGCTATGAGCAAGTCCCTAACACTGCTAGTCATTGCAAAGATTAAGGGAAACACAATCTCAAGAGCTCCATTCTTGAAGGATAGTTTACAGTAAACGCCCCATATTTGTGGGGGATGCCTAACACCAACCCCCTGCTGAATAACTAAAATCCGTGAATATTTAAAATCCCTTTAAAAACACTTAGAATGACCTATTTTGATAGTTTAACCATAAAAAAACCCTCTAAAAATACTTATACCTGAGTATTTTAATAGTTTTATCATAAAAAGTGCATTTAGTCGTGAAAATGATACGAAAATACAGTAATTAGTGAATATATCTCAGTGAAAAATTCTGCTAATAGGCAAATTTTCCGTGAATAATGTGTATATAGGTTCCACAGAGGAATCTGCAAATTGGTGAGTCCGCAAATCATGAGAATGCAAATACAAGGGGTCAACTGTATTAAATAACTTATATAATTCATATAGCACACTATCAGAAAGTATATAATCCAACAACCTTAGAGTGTCTTTAAAGTCACTGTTTTTCCTTCACTGTCAATTATTAATGTTTAAAGAGATTGAGTATTGTTTTCTGAAACTCTTAGGCCTTGCTAAAATGGTTTGTTCCAAAAGGAATGGATTTAAAGTAAATGGCGTACAACAAAGCAACTATTAAGGGCCTAAGAAGAGACAATACACGGACCCATTAACACCTTCTAAAGTGTGCCCCTTAAGTCTCATTGCACATGTCACCTCAACAAGATAATCTTGTTAATGGTTTAATACTCCATTTGAATAGATCCCAGCAGTACTTATCCTTGAACTGATTAGGAAATCTTTCCTCAATTAAGTTAATGTATCTATACTATTTAACATGATTAAAATGTGAGCCTTGTAAAGTAGATGATCACCTGTTTTGTATTGATCATCACTAATTCCTAACAAAGAATTTTAATACATGCTTACTTTTATCTCTTTCATCACACAAATATTCTTGGAGCTTAACAGAAGGCTTCGGAGTGCGTCCACTTTTGCGAGCGGGTGTTGCTGTATCAGGGCTTTCTACTGTAAATTTAAGAAGTACAGTAATTAATTATGCAAAGAAAGAAGACAAATACAGTAATTAAGTAATTATGTAAAGACAAATGATACATACAATAAATAAAATTTAAAAATTAATAAACATAATGTTACAATGCTATCCTGGAATATACTGGTATTCCCAATCTCTACTGTAAAATAACTGAATAAATATACAAAATATAAATACTCATGACTATAAATACATACAAAATCTATAAACACTCGTACAGTCATCTTATTTATGCCTTAACGCACACTACACATTCACTTAATAGAAAAGAGATTACCAATACCACTGAATCTAATTTCTACTTTCATAGTGTTCACCCAAGGAATCTGTTCTTAAATAATAAACGAAAACTCAAGCAAGATACAGTTAAAGAAGGTGGACAGCTAAGTGGGAAGAAACCAAAGGAACAGACAGAAAACATAAGACAGAAAACAATGTAGCTGGGGCTTCCAGGATGCTACAGAGGAGCTTTTTACCACACCAGCCAAATTATCTAACCTTCCTCCACATGGGCACACAACCAAGTAATCATTTCACACTAAATACTAACAACTGGAGAAATGTTCCCTAAGGCTATGAATTTAAGAAAAAGGCTCTTATGTTTCTCTATTAAAATGTGCAAGGCCTTGTTTTAGTTCGATGTTGTTAGAGAAATCAACAATATACAAAATATTCTACAATTTATACCAAAAGAACATTTGAAAACCCCATAAAGTAGCCTAAAAAAAAAGTCAGAAAGCTGGTAAACCATGCAAGGCAAAACAAGTTCTCAAGTACTTCCATAAAAACTGTGTAAAGAAAAGAAGAGGTGGATCAGTCAAATGGAAGAAAGTACAAAACCAGGAAAAAATTTAGTAGAAAGGAAAGTACTTCCATAATACATCAAGTGAACTTTGCACTCTAACAACATACATGGCCCTAACACTGACAACTGGGGTAAAGTAGGAAACTTTATATTCTGTGAACAGGCAGTTGGTTACAAAAAGTATAACTACATAAATTTGTAAATAAGTAGTCTATAAAAGTTTACTCAAGACTAACACGATAAATGCATTAACCTTCACGGGGCTGGCCTGAAGGAATAAGATTCATTCATTTTATATATATTATAGCTTCTTAAAAATTAAAAAATTGAATAGAATGGAAATGCTGATGATTCTCATAAAATTTCTAAAGGGCCCAATGCATCTGCAAGCATCACCACCAATGCTGTTAGCATGACAATTAACATGCACATCATGAAAGAATGTTTGTAAAGAACACTAAACCATCCAACACATTTATAATGAGGCCTAGTAAGTCCAGAACCACTGAACCCTTGAAACTTGACTACACAGATTTCATTCTTGCAAGAAAGGATATGAATAAAATAAACATTTAATTTAGTAGTAGCTCAACACATGTGCTCCTCAACTTACCTTGCCTTTTGCATCTGCTGCACTGTTAACAGTTGAGCAGAACTCCTAGATTGTTCCTTACACCAGGATTTCAGAAAGATGTTTATTTTCAGTATTTATATCCACATTTCTATTCATTTCATAATTTTCACCTTAATTTTCCCCTTTGCCTTTATTGGAGATCAACTTTTAGTTGCCTAACATTGCAACAAATAGTATTCTATAGCTGATGTCAGTTTCCAGAGTTGCCAGCTTCTGTTTTCCAAGTGACTTTTGTGAACGTTCAGCCTTTGTGTCATCAAGGAACACCACTTTTTATACAGTGTTAGTGATAGTTCCATTGTTTTCTTGAGTTTTTGTGGGCCAACTGGTATAAGATTTTGGTCTCAGTAAATCAAATTTAGAGCTTAACATTAAGTACAGTATTGTAGGTAACAATCATTTGGAGGACAGTCCCACTTTATATTAGCTAACTTTAGATATTTTGTTTGTTAAAGAGCAAAGGATCTTGTGCATGGAATTCTTCTAACTGGAAACATCAGGTATCAGGAGGTAATCAGGCCTCTTGTGGCCACTACAAAATTATTTGTTGGCGGCTGATTCAGATAAAAACAGAGCCTTGAAGGCATTTTGCAAGGTTCATAAAAACTAGCACAAATATAATAATAATAGAAAAAATAATTATGAATTCTCAATGGATCATATTACTAGTTAGGCTTTCAAGTAGCAACAACTTACCAGCAGATGATAGATGTATATGGTCAAAGTTCAACAAGAAACATCAATGCAAAATCTTTAGCGTTCTCAGTTTACAATATTGCTTTTACTAATGACTGCACATCTGATGTGCAAGCTCGCCCATTCCTCAATTATTTTTTGCAATATTTGAGATGGACTGTACTTTCCCTGGATATATACCTGAAGTCTTTTATGTGGCACCTTAAACAAAAGCTGGTTCAACTGATAAATCGTGGTAACAAGGTAGTTAACCAGCAGTGGGTGAGTCATTTATATTCACTTTTATCTTTGGTTACAGAGACAAAAACAGAGGTGGTTGGAGGTGGAACCATAAAGACTTTGAGTTCACAAATCTATGAAAACTGCAGCTTATCTTTAAAAACTGCACATTTTTCCAAGAATACAGACTTTCTTTAAATGGAGACTCACTCCTTAGTTGGGAGGGTTTTTCTGAAGATAATGACAGACAATGTTCTTCCCACCCCAATATTGCCAGTTTCCTGGTCATCTACTGGCAAAAATCAAAACCCAGTAACCAAGTACATTTTATGATAGTAAGAGACATCTGAACAAAATGATGGATACAGTTTATAATGATAATAAAGACCAAGATTAAGCAAATTGGTTGCTAGCTACCCACCACTACAAAAAAAGGACTTGAAAATATTTAGTTACAAATAAGTGACTGCATGCAGTATTTTTCACTCTATTATCTAGGGAGGTAAAGATAAATATGTGCAAACATAATCACCTTTTTTAACATGGACAGTAGTACTTTTCTTCTCAAGCATACGTGGTCCAGTGGCTAATGAAAGAAAAAAGGTTAATTTATCTAACAGCTTCAGCTAAAGTGAAAGAATGCTGCAATTATAAAAAAAAAATAATAAAACGTTATCACTGTAAAATTATGCTAGGTGCAGAAAGAGACAGCAAGACTTGCAGTATAGATTACCAATCTGAAAAAACCACGCACGTAACAGATGCATATATTTACTGCAATTAGTGGCTAGTGAAATACATGTAAGAAAATTATGAAAGCAAATTCAAATTGTATAACTGAATTAAAATGGCACAGGAAAAAGATTGGCAAAGGTAAGAGAAGAGACCAATACAACAACATAAACTATTTAGTTTAATAGTTTAATAAGCTACTTGTAAATCAAGATTATACAAAATAGTGAAGTTGACAAATTTCCATCATTGGTGATTTATAATGATGAATATCCTATGCCTCTGAAGATCTAACTGCAACCATTAACCTGAACTGATTGTACTGTCTAAGAAATAGTGAAAAGAAGAAGAACAGCTGACCATCCCTCCACTAAGCAAGCAAGCATATTACGAGATGCAACCATGAAGTGAGACTGGGAGCTCACTCTGTTCTTCTTGATTTAGCTGATCTAACAACAATATTAGAGTTTAAGTGAAGGTTATGCAGGATACCATAACACAAAAACCAGAGCAAAGACAGTGGGACAGTGGCAAGCATGTCATAAAAACCTGAGATAAATGTCAGTAACCATCAGCAGTTTACGATGCTAACAGAGAAAACTAAGCATAGGTGCAAAATAGGAGACTTCTAGATGCTAAAGTAGACAAGTCAAATGACCTGATACTAACGGTAAAATCAAAGGCAAGTCTTCAAAAATGTTTCAAAGACTGAGTTTTAATTGATAAGGCTAAAAATCAACCCAAGAACAAACAAAATTACTAGTGTTGTGGTAGGCATCACGAGGGAGGGTTCAGCCACTGAAGTGGCAATACAGATGCTGTAAGGAAAGTGCAGATGATATCTATTATTATGTTGAGTATGTACAAGAATTCCTTCTGAAGATATAGAAGATGATTCTGTAATAATCGCTGAGGGGCTACAATGGGAAGGAAATAAGTAACAAGTAACAAAAGTCTGGATATAACTGAAAGATGCTGCCCAACTATCCTGAACATCCATCTGTAGACCAATTTACACACTTTGTGCCTTAGAATTGTAAATCATTACAAAGTGGAGACAAGCACTTACAAATAACATAAGATGAGTGTGACCACAATTATGATTCATGGTTGGGAGTGCACTGGAAAGCTTATATCACAAGAGGAAGTAGATGCAAAATACTTCAGGAGCTGGTAAATAGATTAAGACCCCAAAGAATGAGAAGGTTTGAGCACCAGACTTAAAGGGTAGATGAATAACAAGTTGGGAAGCAGCATATTAAGAAGTGGTAGGAAAGTAATCATTATTTATTATTATTATTACTATTATTATTATTGGTTAGATTCAGTAGAAAGTTAATAGATAACTATTTCAACCAAATGAGAATTCAGTCAGGGTGTGCACAAGATATATGAGAATGGAGAGAACCTTATCAGCCATCTAACACAATAAAAAAACAAGTAAAAATTGTGCTGAAGTTTCCTTGGCGCAATCGAGTTTTCTGTACAGTGTATAATCAAGGCCACCGAAAATAGATCTACCTTTCCGTGGTCTTGGTATAATGCTGTATGAGCCGCAGCCCATGAAACTTTAACCACAGCCTGGTAGTGGCCTGTTCTACATCGTTGCCAGACACAGGACTATGGCTAATTTTAACCTTAAATAAAATAAAAACTACTGAGGCTAGAGGGCTGCAATTTGGTATGTTTGATGACTGGAGCCCTCTAGCTTCAGTAGTTTTTAAGATCTGAGGGCAGACGGACAGACAAAGCTGGCACAGTATTTTACTTTTACAGAAAACTAAAAGGTGATAATATAGTTGAACAAAAATGAAAAAAAACATGATGGCTATATACTTGCTATGTACAAACAAAAAATAAACATAAGTACAGTACATAAATATAAACATATGATGAAAAAACTAGATATCAGTTGGAGGAATTCCAGTTGTAAGCATTCAAAACAAAGATAATAAAAATTTAGACATTCATGTCTAGCAAATTTAATTATTACACTTACTTCCACTGATGACCATTCTTACATCATACAAAATAGCAACCAAACAATTCTGATGACCAAAGAGTGAACTGAGGATGAAAAGGAGGAGCACTACTACCTCTCCTTATTGCAACCGGAACCAAGTACTAGTGAAATGTGAGCATCACCCGAGACAAAGGACTCCCCTATATGATAGGAATTCCCATCCAAAACAATCAATACTGCACTTGTTTACAACCAGAATTCATCACTTCCTTCACATCATCTAGATGTGAAATATTGAGTTTGTTTTCATTTACAGACAATACTCTTGCATTTGTGAGGAATATCTTTGAACCTTTCTGGCTTTAGTCTGTAATAACTCTGCTTAACATATGCTAAATGTAAGGCACATTCTCTTTATAAACACCTCAGACGAATAAAAGCTCATTTAGTTTACGCATTTTAGATATAACAAAAGACAACATTGAATAACTGTTAACTGAGTTATCACTGGAAAAGATAATAATTTTTATAGCCTCTTACTTTTTGTTGGAGGTGATTCCTTCTTTTTGGGAGCTTCCTTGGCAACTGGAGCTGCTAAAAAGAAATCCAGAATTAACAAACATATGCTGAATGTAAAGCTTATTTCCTTTCACCATTCTACACAAATAAAAGCAAATTTTTTCATACATTTTATAGCTAAACAAACTTTGAGTAATTACTAAAACACTAATACTGTAATATTCATAAAATCTTACTTTTTGTTTGTTGCAATTCCTTCTTTTTGGGAGCCTCCTTAGAAACTGGACCTGACAAAAAGAAGTTCTGAGTTACAATATAGTAATCTAAATTAACACTTTTCAATAAATATCCTCTTTAACCTATAACAATGTAACAGACTTTATTAGTAAAAACTGTTTTAGATATGCATCGACTCCAACAATTCAGCAAAACATCTACAAACAACATGCCAGCTCAATGTGAAAATCACCTACATATTTGCTAAAAGACTTTCCAAACCTCTATCTGATTAGCATAGAAAAACATCATGCCACCTCAATATGAAAATCACTTGCATATTTGCTACAGGATTGTTCAAACCTCTATTATTCAATGAATGTAATAGATGAAGTCCAATGGTGACTCTCCATGTCAAAATGGTGATGGGTTTCTATGCTTTGTTAATTACTATCTTCCACATGGCATGATGGTGGCATTTACTATCGGCTCCATACTATATGATCAAGGCTTTTCAAACTTTGTAATCAATTAAAAGGCATAATGTTCGTGCACGTTAATTGACAAGTGACTTTCACTGGGTCACGTTATTGGCCAGTTATTTTCACCAACATCATCAAAGAAAACCAATCACAAACATGCATTCATTTTAGCACTGAAATGAAATATTTGATGGTGGTGTGAGTGTGGTGAATCTGCAGGAACACTGATTTGAGTTATATGTGTACTTTTTCTTGGATTAAGACATTAACATTATTATAACGCGACTACTAAGTTATCTTCGTAGACTCCCACAGTCCTCATTTGGGCAGGCTCTTAAATAACAAAGAAAAAGTTGAAGCAAGGTCATGTTAAAGAAGATGGACACCTAGTAAGAGACCAAAAAGAAATCTACACCAGCTAATCCACAGCCAAATGAATATATGACCATAGGAGGAGGCCTTCATCCACCTATGACATATACTGTAGTATAACTGGAATATAAAATTTAGGCCAAAGCCAAGTGCTGGGACCTAAGACGTCATTCAGTGCTGAAAGGAAAACTGGGAGTAAGAAGGTTTTAAAGGTGTAACATGATGAAAACCTTACAGTTGCACTTATGAAAGAATTGTTAGGAGAGGGTGGAAAGTAAGATGGAAGAAAGATAATATGAATGGAG
Source organism: Macrobrachium rosenbergii (assembly GCF_040412425.1). Classification (NCBI taxonomy): domain Eukaryota; kingdom Metazoa; phylum Arthropoda; class Malacostraca; order Decapoda; family Palaemonidae; genus Macrobrachium; species Macrobrachium rosenbergii. The sequence goes on along the minus strand of NC_089743.1, from coordinate 85,183,055 downwards.
GTACAGTAAAATGAATGGAAGGGGCTGCAGGTAGGGGCTGAGAGGATACTGCAAAGAATCTTAAGTAATGCCTACAGTGTACTGCGTGAGGTACACTGATGGCCTCACTCCCCTCCCCCCTGGGGCATCTATAACATAAGTCAGAGAACTGAACTTTTCTTTCTAAGGTTAAATTATTTGGACAGCTTTTATCACCTGGAACACACAAAAAAAAAATTCTGTCTTTAGAGTACTTTAAACACTTTAATTAATGATACAATACGCTAAAGTACATTTGAAATAATATTCCCCTCATCAAAGACATACCTTTTACAATCTGTGGAGATTTTTTCTCTGATGTTCGAGGTGTACTTTCTGAAAAGTTCAATGTAAATTAATACAAAACTTACAAAAATCCATGAAGCAATTTCAAGTTCAAATGTTTGTTAACAAGTAAAAATCAGTACAGTTTACTTAATATGTGAGGCACTGAAACACAGCCTTGCATAATTTATATAAATAAACCTCCTGCTGTCAACTGCTGTAAATACAAAAAAATTAAAGAAATGGATCTATTAAGGACATAAAAGCTCAACATTAGGTAACTGAAAAATATAATTCGTTCAAATTAGTGTGATGATTCTTAGTAAGAACACCTGTCATTTACTTAAACTATTTTTTTCAAGAGCAGAGAAGTAGCTATTTCAAAACATTAAAAACTGATATATACTACATTACTGTGCCAGTGAGGTAACAGCTATGATTATTACTTACAAATTTTCTGCTCTCTCTTGATTTAATAGCATACTGTTTGGAAATCTTAACAATACCATACCAGTTCTCTCCCAAACAACAAGGCTGATAAAAAGATTTTAATCACAGAAATTAATCAAGGTGATATAAACCTGGTAGTAAAACTACAGTTAAACTTACCTTTTACTTTTTCAATTTCATTTTCATAGAGGTATTCCTTCAGTTTGGCAGAGGGCTTCGGCTGCCGTCCACTCTTTCGAGTTGGCGTCATCATTTCTGTATAAGAAATAGAGCAATGACTAGTGGATTCGTGATGAACTCTGTTATTAAAAAACTTTAAACACAAGGCATGTAGTTATAAAATTCATGTTCCCATTCCACAAACCCTTACATAAGTATACATGTTCAGGATTAATCTTCTTTTCATTTAATCAAGTATCACAACCATCCTCAAGGAGACCATTGGACTATAGAACAGTCTCCCCGGGGATGTACAATCAGAACCTAACTGGTTCAAGCGGAGATGCAATGCATTCCTACCCTAAAACAATTCTCCTTGTAAATTAATAATTTCTTACATTTAAATCTATTAGTTTTTTAATTTCTTCATTTATTTTTTTCTATTTTTAACAACTGATCATTTCTTTCTGTATTTCCTGTTATTTCTTTCAAGTGAACGCCATATTCTTTGGAAGCTTGAATTTCAAGTCAAAGGTGCCTGTGAGCTTGTTCCATGTGAATAGGGTTCATCTTTTGAATAATAATGTAATCACACCACCTGACAGTGAATGGAAATAAGTTCTTTTGAACAATATGAACAACCTCTCAAAAGGTTCCATAAAACATTGGCTGCCTCTCATGCACTGAAAATATGTTGCCTTCCATCTCTGACTGATCGGGAACTGACCAGTGATGGTTTTCTCATTATGCAGGCATCAAAAGTTCAATTCTGAAAGCTTGCAATGATCTATGAGCACTGCAGCAAAAGTTATGAGAATCCAGAACATCACTAAATCAACTCAGCTGTCTTATGTATAACATTTCTCTAAATATCAGGGATGTTAAGAAGTACCATGACAGTCTAATGGTTAAAGGGTTTAAGGTTAAATGTGGTTGTTAAAAGGCTGTTTCATTTACTTGGTCACCCAGGAATTTCAGCCATAAAATCTATCATCACCAATTCTGGTGACTGATGTCCAATGTCAAATAAACACTTCTGATGTGAAATATTAGTGTGAACTATCAAGAAAGTTCAATGTAGTGCACACACTGAAGTAGGCTGAATGTCAGATTCCAAATAAATGGCACTTACATTTGAGTTCTTTACCCCTCGCTCTCTTTTCATTCTGAAATTTGGATGAATAATTCACTACAAAAAGATCTAACCCTCTAAGGAAATTTCCATAACATTAGCCACTTCATGCATACCTACACACACATCACAACTTACTGCTCATCTTGCAGGCCCTCTCTTACTTCCTAAATGTTGGGCCCCTCTTTTCCAATACCTCCTTCTCACTTTAACAGACCATTCTAAGTCTTCCTCCTCCATCGTACTAACACTTACAAACTGTATACTCTTTTCATCAACCTATCATCGTTCATTCTTTCAATAGGACCAAACCATCTCATTTAAGACATCTCCATATTTCAAACCGTTTAAATTCTTGTTATGCCACATATACTACATAAACAATTCATATCTACAGCTTCGACCTTTTGTCTTTCATTTGCATTTATCATCCATACTTCCATAGTAGCACATTTAGCTCAAAACACCCTTCATACATTCCAACCTTGGCTGCCTTACACTCAAAAGTTTTTGAGTTTCCTCCTCATCTTTTGTACATTCTGCAACCTTCCTTGCTGCACCTATTCTGTGACCTGCCTCTTCTCTCATCCAGCCCTTTCAAAACATTTATTCCCAAATATCTTTACAAACCTACTGCTTCCATTCTTCTAACACCCATATTAATATTGAGTGCGCCATTTTCTTGGTTGCCATTTACCTTAATAACCTGCAAAGTCTTTCAATTCTATTCACTATCTCCAATCACTATTGTATCACCTCCAAACATCTACCATCCTACACTGCTTTCACATATCATCTTCTTAACCTGCAAGTTTGCACTAACATCCCATGAGCTTTATCTGACTTCTTGTATCCCTCCATCCATTAATACAGAGCAGCCCTAGCTTAGGTTCAGAAGCAAAAGTGCTGAGGAGTTACATGTGCTATTTCTGTAGGTGACGTCCAGCTTAAAAACAGATTGAATATGTTTCAACAGAGATACATCCTAACATTACCTTACACGTCAAAAACAGGTTTCATCATATCTTCAACTTAAGCCATGTGATATTGTACACAACAGAACAACATATGTATAACTATTCTACACAAGGGTAGGGCGCTGTCATGAAAAAGCCATGCAGTCAAACTCCCTTCCCAAAAACTCTAACCTGTCATCATCCAGACTTCTCCAAATTCCCAACATAGCCAAGGCAATGTGAAATCACCCACAGCAGATGCGCGAGCAACTATTTTGCACTGTAACTGATTTGAAAAGGTTAGACTGGGCTATGATGCACCTCTGTAACTGCCCTTGATACAGTTTCAAGCTTTTATACATTTTTTTTGGTGACTTACTCTTTGTGCAGATAAATTGTGAACATTTTTAACTGAATATGTTATGATTTGTGCATTTCCAACCTTTTCAGCATTTCCAACCTTTTCAACAGGTGAAGAGCACTTTTTTTTTTTTTTTCCCTACCCAAAAAATACTGGTTCCCCAATCAGATTCAGGTTCAAGGTTGAGGCTTTACCTTTCCACTGGCACCTCAGCTGCTTGTGCAGTTTTCTTGTGGTGGGCCAGTTTTGGCTAGGTTATCTCATGCTTTTGCTTTCTTATATTTTTTTTTCCACAACTGACAGACTACCTAGCTTAAGCCTTTTGTTTTTCTTTACAGTATCACTTTCACTAAATAAATTCTTTCCAACTAGCTTACATCACGTGTCCTCCTCATACAGTTGTTGTAATTCAACTATCTATGCTACTTCACTTCTTTCTTTTCTATGTTCTTCGCAAAAACACAAAAAATTAGTTATTTTACAACTAAGCCTTGCCTAACAGGCTATATTTTCACAATGCTAATCAACACTTCTGGTATTCCCCATAATTACTGACTACTGGGGGAAGGGAAAAACACAATGGGTGAGTGTAGAAGATGGGAACAAGTTCAGCAGGCGAAGACAAACCTGACCTGTCTTGTAATGTCAAGTCCTGGCCTAAACGGACCTTATCTCCCTAACCTCACTTAGGGTGCCGTGCCCTGACCTGGCTTGGGGGTTTCACCCCCACAGTGCCTCCCCCAAAGTAACCCTAAACATCGGAAAGGCCTGATCCCCTCGTTCTGCACACTACCCAACACAACAAGGAGTGGTCTTCGTCCTCTTCTTCTGTCCTTATTAATCCCACTGTATAGCAGGGTCGGCCGTTCTAGTCAACTTTCTCCATGTATTTCTATTCCTTGCATCTGCTTCCCCACAAAAGTCCCACCTCACCCACATCCCTCCTCATGGCATCCATCCACCTGATCCACTGATGCCCCACACTCCTCTTCCCATCATTGGCATGTACTCTTAGCTCTCTTGATTGGTTCCATGGTAAAACTTTACAACAGTTGCATCCTATTTCCCAGTAATGCAAAACATCACAGAAGAAAACTTACTCTCAATCCTAAAATACGGCCATTAAGACACATACAAGACTGAAATGCAATTTCTTAATCATACCATTTTGTTACAAAACGTGTTTTCTCTCAAGTCCCAAAACTAGTGACAAGATGCCACTATCCACTAGTTCTTCAAGTAAAACCCCGACTGATTCGCGGACACGCATTTCTTGAACATATCCCATTTTCGTTAAAAACGTGTATTTTTCTCAAGTCCCATAATTTTGAATAAATGCACTTTTTGTGATAAAACTATTAAAATACTCAGGTATATGCATTTTTACAGGGTTTTTCTAAACTATCAAAAAAATCCACTTTAGTTCTTTTTAGCTATTTGGTGGCTGCAGTATGTCCTTACAGTCAGGTTCATTTCAAAGGTTGGGTCAAAGGCTTGTATGCATGCACAGACCAGGTTTGGGTTACTGCACATGCGCAGTTTTTTCTAATTGACCTATCATATTCTCCGATTTAGATTTGATCCAGGCCAACCAATCATAGGCCTAGGATTATACCCGCTAGGGTTTGGTTTGTCGGCCTTCTCTGAATTCGTCCATTTGATTTCCGCCCATGAATGTAATGGATCTTTGCCTTGGTTGTGATTTAAGTATAGTAGATATTTCTGTTATATCTAGGGATAGGGAGTCCACTCTTGAATTTTTTGCATGGAACAAAGTGTTAAATTTGATGTATAAATGCCCTTGTTGCCTTAATGTTGACAAATTAACTAAAAATAATCGATTCCGTTGCGATAAAGTCTTCAAGAATTCAGCTGGTCACTGAGCACGCTGTCGCCTTAATATATCAGGGACGACAGGAACTTGGTTTGAGAACGTCCACATTTCTTTTCAGCAAATTCTTCTTTAGGTTTTTTTTTAACTGTAGCCAGTGTACCCAACTATAGGTTGCACGTGCAGCCAAGGTATGTGAGCGTACCATAAATGACCGGTACAACTTCTGCTGGGATGTTGTACTGCACCACATTGAAAGTACCAGCACCCCAATAGGTGGGCCGGGAAAAGTAGTCGAAATAGACGAGGCCAAATTTGGAAAAAGAAAATATAATAAAGGGAGGTATGTATATCAAAGGAGTGTGGGTGTTTGGAGGGTTTGAATGAGATTCCAAAAAAACGTTCATGGTCCCAGTAGGCGACCATATGGAGGAAACTTTGGTGGCCGAAATTCATAAGTGGATACTGCTGGGAACCAGCTGGAAGGGTACACACATGAAACCATGAACCACTCACGCAACTTTGTGAATCCAGACACTGGGGCATCAACCCAGAACATCGAATGTTGCTGGAAGGATGCTCGGGCTGATGTACCAAGATACAGGCAGAAGGAAAGAAGCCTTTGACAAATACCTGGCCCATCACCTCTTCTGCCGAAAATACTAGTTGTACAAAGCCCGGTTTCATGTGTTCGTGCGTGCTGTGGCCACCATCTACCCACCTCCTGTTTCCCCAGCGGAACACGAATCTGACGACCCCCAACAATAAGGTAAGTTCATTGATGTATATGTAGGCTAACGTAAATGGTCCCTAAGTAAGGCTAAGAGCAAATAGGTAGCATATTTTAGGTAAGAGTTCTTGTTGGCAAGCGGAAGTCAGGGCTGCTCACGCTGTCCGTCTGCTCGGGCTAAGAACACCCCACGTGTTCAGACTACGAACTCAGCCTGACGATAACCATATGTTGGGGGTTTGTTTAGGCATACGTAAGAAGTAGCCTAGGCCAATCATGTCCGAACATACGGTTAACCCCTAAGTTTGGAGTAACCAGTTGAACAGAGCCTAGCATACAGTTTGTCGTCTCTAGTTCATTCTTTCAATCAGTAACAGTTCTTATCAAGGTACATTAGGCTAACCTAACCAATGTGTCCACACTTAACTGATAAAGTAGTCTACTTTATGTAGTGGCAGGTCAGTCACTCAATAATACTGTACAGAATATTTCTAATGTAGGTAAGGAGTAGCCTAACCCAGGTTTCTTATGTAGGCTAGAAGTAGCCTAGTCTAGTGGTGTCCGTAGGTGCATCAGGGTAAGACTATTCGAATGTTGTAGCCTATTGTAAGTAGAGTGGCAGGACAGCATTTTGTGTGCAGGGTAGCAGGTCAGCCTCACGTATGTAGAGTAGCAGGTCAACCTCATGTATGTAGAGAAGAGGGTCAGTAAATCGGGTCATTACGAAATTTGTAATAGGTTATGCATATGCATCTACTGCATGTATTGGCGCAAAAACATCAGTTTTCGTGAATTCCTCCGTTATGTCCATTCCCCCCACCCAATAACCCCAGTTTCCCAACAACATCCCCCTTACCGTTTGTTATAGGCTTTTGAATATTCACTTACTGCATGTTTACAGTAATTACGCCAAAATAAACATTTTTTGTGCATTTTCTAGCGTGAAATAGGCTGTGCAATTGTTGTAAAGTTTTACCAATTCCACCTCCTCTTTTCTTATTACAAGGCCACAGTATCTCAGACAAGCTTCCCTAGCCTTCTCCTTCACGTTACATAGCCTATACCACACATTCTTATATCTTGACTCTCCCTCCTTTCCAGCAGTGATATTCCAGCAATCCATTTCACCATCCTCATCTCGGTTCTTTCCAACAGTCCCTCCTCTTTCCTCTTTAGTGCCCAAGTTTCTGCCCCATATAACAGCACAGGCCTGATAACTGTCTTATAAATTTTCATTTGGAGCCTTAATGGCATTTTCTTGTCTAAAACAACTCCAGTTAATTTCCTCCATTTTCGTCATGCTCTGTCTCACTGCTTTCTCAGTACCTCCCTCCTCTGCTATTATTGATCCCAAGTAGTTGAACTCATTGTTCTGTTTTAGCACTGTACCATCTTCCACTTGAATGTTTACTTCTTCATGTCCTTATTTACAACTAATTATTAGCTCTGTCTTTCCAATCTTCACTTTCAATCCTCTCTTTTCTAGGGCTCTTGGTAATTTTTCGGCAGACTCCAGCCAGCCATTTTTGCATGAAAAACCATTTTGGGTTTTTCATGCAAAACTGGCTAGGAAATGACAGGGCACTAAAAGAATCTAAAAATACCAACCTAACGTAGCCTGGGGGTGTATACTGGTTACAATTTTGCCGTGCTAGCTATGGAGGGGGGTGGAGGTCACACTGTCTTACCTTGTAAGTCGTAATTTGCTGAATTATTTTCCTCTGTTATTAAGCATTTGTGAAGGTTATGTATTGAGAAGAAATTTTTTGTTTTTGGTATTTCTATGCTTTTATATGTTTTACCTAAGAAAAATACATAATTATAAGGTAGATCTAAGCCGGCTGTCAGCAGAGAGCTAGACTATGGCAGCTGATGTTTTTCTATAGAACTTTACCTGCTGAACAAGAATCTAAAGAAATGTTTTGTTGCTCAGCTGTAATTAAGCTATAAATTATGTTAGAACTGTAGCCAATGGTAAAGGGGACATGTTGGGAATCTGGGGTTTTGGTTGGGGTAAAACACTTAAAGAATAGCTAACAGTAAGGGGGACCCGTTGAGAATTCGGGGTTCTGGGTGGTAAATAACTTGGGAAAAGGCTTGGGCACTTTATTGTTGTATTTCCTGTTATATATGTCATTTGGAACACGAAATACAAGCGTAAAAAAAAGGGCAAATAAATGGACAACTGGAGCCGTTTCAAAGGCACTTTTTATGTATTACTACTACTGCTGATTCCAGGCCCTATCACACATGCGCAGTCTAACAGGTGAGCCAATCACACGATGCCTCCAACTGAGAGAGTAGTATTCTATGCCGGTGTTTTGCGGTGAGCTAGACTGTGGCAATTGACCTTTTCCTAGACTGTGGCAATTGACCTTTTCCTATGTTATTTTACTTGCTTTACAAGAATTTAAAGTAATATAGCATGCGCAGCGCAACATTACCGCCTGCCAGAACATACAAGCTTGCCAAGAATATTCAAAATGCGGATAAGGCGCGAAGCGCCGTTCCGCCACCCCCAAATTGAAAGCAGAAATGGTAATATTTTGCTGGTTGGATGTGGCTAAACTGTAAACTTTGTTTACTATTTATGTTTCTTCGCCCCGACTGAAAGCTTCGAATAGTGTCCAGTCGAGCTAGACTATGGCAGTTGACGTTTTTCTGTGTTATTTTACTTGTTTTACAGGAGTTTAAGGTAACATTTTGCTGGCTGGCTGTAGCTAAACTGTAATTTACCTTTGAACCATATAGGTTGGTGCAGGGGATCCGTTGGTACCGTTGTGTAGCCTTCAAAGGTCAATTACAGTTTAGTTACAGCTGGCCGACAAAATATTACTTTAGATTCTTGTGAAGCAAGTAAAATAACATAGGAAAACGTCAACTGCCACAGTCTACCTCACCACGGACAGCCGGCTTAGAATTCCCAATTATAATGTGGGAGGTGGCTGGAGTCTTCCGAAAAACAACCGGGCTCTTTTCCATCCTAAAAACATTTCAAAAAGTTCGTCTGTGTCTGCTATAATGACTAAATCATCACCACACCAACAAGTGGTCTGCATAAACAATCGCCTCACGGCTAGAGACCCAAAAACAATGAATTCGGCTACAAGCAAAGTTAATGATTCATATAGCTAAGCTATTGGGTTAGGAATTATTGTATCAAATTATAATCGAGTACTACAAACTCTGGCAACATTAGAAGTGTATAAGACAACCCTAAGACAGTTATTAATCGGAAAAACTGGACAGGCTAGTAAAGCGTAGCTACGGCTGCCTATCCCAGGCTTGGCGAAATAAGCTCAACTCCAGCTCAGTCTATTTCCTCAATAACTTCAGCTGATAACTACACGCTATGACACTTCTCATTACTCACTTGAGGAGAACTCTCGACTGAAATCTGCCACACACTCACTCGCTAACTACTATTTTATTTGTACTAATCAGGTTGTACGAGACACTGGCTTTGGTGACAAACTTGTAAACTTGTAAACAAACAGCACGCGTTGCTTGCTTCTTCTTCGTCGTCTTTCATTAATGACATACTTCAAAGGTCAAAACGACGATAACAACTGTAATAATGTAATTTTTTTCCAATTTTGGGTATTTCATAGTATTTCTTGTTAGATTTAAAATATCTTTATCGTCATATTTATGCTTTTTTATGCCTTTTCGCGGCTCATGTGTTATGTTTGTGCTTGTCGGCGATACTATACCGCCGAGAGTCAGTTTTCTTCTTGCGAAGTTTTTAGTATCTATTTTTAATTAAGGTGTTAATTATAGTGACAGAAAAATCGAGTTTATGAATGTTCCGTTTCACTCTTACCCTTTCGAAAAATGCCTGGTTAATTAAAGGCGTACTACAAAGGACTGAATATGCCTTCGAATCAATAGGCTTTACTCTGCAAATCGATGATTCTTTCACCAGACCCATTCAGAGTTAGTTGCAGAGTATTTGTACTAATAGTCACAGTAAATATTCAGATTTTCGTGTAATACGAGAGGCAAGTCTAGGTTACTTAGGTTAGGTAATTGGTTTATCGAAGTAGAAGGGGACAGGAACAATACAGCCAAGAATGTCTGCTGATAGTCTACTAGTTGGCCGTAAATGGTACTGTACTGAGAAGTTTATTTTAGATAGGCAGTGTTGCAGTTTCACACATTGTTTAATTAGCAGTTAGCAAATGCTTCTGACGCACCATGAACTTTTTCAAGTGCTCGGCGCATAGCCGATGGTGTTCCCGGTGTAATGAAGGAAACCCTTCTTTTGAATTAATGACAATACCTTTCATAATTGGTGGACTGGAAAAACGAATTGGTTTTCATCTTACCAAGACGTTGAATTAATCACTTGAAATTGAGATTGTTTATGATCGAGTGTGCGTACGTAAGTGCGCAGCTGCGTAAGCTCAAATCGTAGGCCTACTATTTAAGACGTGTACGACGACTTGAGAGAGATATGAATGTAGCTCCCCTTATTTTCATTTGAAATGCCATATTTCTTCCTTGTAAAAGGGAACCAGTATAGGAATAAGTAAAGGAACCTCTATAAGAACCTGTTTAGGAACCACTTCTAACTATTATGGAAGGGACATTAGGAATAAGTTGTTTGCACCATGTATCCTCCTACTAAGAAACATTAGACAAACCGCGGGAGTCAGCCTTTTCCTCAACCCTGACCAGAAATGAAGATTCGTCCGTCTACGACGTCAAGTACCAGTTCAAGCTAAGAGTAGTCCTGGGTTTATTAACCTACTAGGCTGTGGTGTCACACTTGTAATAGCCTATGCCCAGGATTGAATTGTTATGTATAGGCTAGTCTGAGTTAATTGCCCTAAAATGAAGGGTAGCCTCCGAATGTAAGTCAGGACAATTGACATATCAAGCCACAAGAAGTAATACCAACATTATTATTAAACAAAATATTAAACCGGTTCTCCAAGAGGTTGTTCAAATGATCACAGGGAGTCAGATGCTTCCTTCACACTAATTGTTCTAGATCATGAGGAAGTTGAACTTGGGTATAATCTGGGCTGGTGATATTAGGGCTAAATATAAATAGTAATCCAGTTCCAATTACTGATAAAGTACCTGACTTTGGTGTACTACTGGGCTATTTTGTCTCTCAGTACTCAAATCAATAATGTTATATGGGTCTTTAACCATCATCTTGGGGATATTCCCTTTGTTAAAAAAAGTCTTAATCAGTCCTCTAATATAAAAAGTGCGAATGTTGTGACTATTGCAACTATCTTTCATAATCTATTCCTGTACCTAAGTTGCAACTTAGGAAGCTGCAAAATGTATTGAATAGACCTTTACAGGCTGCCCAAGAGCAAGAGCCTAAGCCAGCGCAATGTTGGCTTAATCTAAAACAGATGAATGAATAGAGTAACAATATTATTAAAAGTGTGGGGCAACCTGGGACAGGATTACTCATGTATTGGTTGAGTTGCCATAGTTCCCTACCACAGCTAGAATAATGTTTGAAATGTGTTTAATGAATCACCAAGCTATCGGGACTGGGCGTCTAAAATATATGAGAGACGTTAGGTACGATACAGCCAACAGACGAAGTCAACACAAGATTAGCTACAAGTGGTTTCAAGCTAACTGCGCCAAGATGTAGCCTACTTCAAATATTAGTTTTAAAGTCTTTCAATTTGCAGTTCCAAAACTATAATAAGCACCCAGCTGAAATCGGAAAGAATTGAAGGAAAATTTTAAGACTTTCTTACTCTCGCAGTGTTATGACAGTGTGGATTGACAAATAAGATGGAGCATGCTGTATAAATCTCAAAATCTTTGCAGTATTGTGTAGTTGACAATTTGAGTTTGCAGGTCCCGCGGGACACCTACAGTAGTGTGCTACCTGAGATAAGAAGAAGAAGATGAAAAAAGAAACTAACCACAAGTAGCCCTGCTTCTTCTACAGAGGGTTCAAACTTATTTTTTGCGAGCGTGACATTTCATCTAGACAGCATCAGGATGGGATAGTCGAATTGGTACATAGCAATCATGTGATGACCTCACAGTATGATGAAACTTGCACTTGTGCTTCACTTCATTAATAGCTGCATACAATAGATTATGAATATAATGAAGACCATCGTATAGTAGAGTAGAGTAGCTTTCGTGCGAGTAGCGCGTGTCTGTGAAGTGCTCTGGGGAAAGTGCCTGACTTGCGCGATGTTCAACGTGAATATGAGGAAGGAAAAAGAGGAAATAAATACTGTAGAAGTTAAATCAAGTAAAGGGAAGATCAAACTATCATACGAACATCATCTCATAATTATCGAAGCAGCACGTAAAGATGGCCCACTAAATAAAATACTAGAGAAAGATGAGTCAACCCAAATCGAGAGAGTCAGCAACCTGCGGACATTGCTCTGGGGAAGTTGATGAGGAAGGAACTTGCTGTGAAATGTGTGACGCTTGGTTTCGTTATGAATGTCCGGGCATAGAGGTCAGATACACACCCATACTTCGTAGTGATAACATATTGTACATCTGTAATAACTGCAAGAGGCCTGAATAAAGAACACACGAAAGTTACTCATTGAAGATGAACTTGAAGAAATAAAAGAAAACACGGAGATATTAACAAAGCTGATTCAGGATTCGGCTCAGAAAACTACTGACGTAATGATCAACATAGAGAAATCCAAAGCAAAATTGATAATGTTGATAAAGATTTAAAGACCATGACAAACATGGACAAAACTTATGCTGAATCACTAATGACAAAAAAAAGTGCTTCAGATCAAATCTACAAACGAAGAGAGCACAGCAGCTAATGAAAAGCAACAAATTGTGAGTAAAACAACGGCGCCAGTTGAACAGGTTAAAACAACAAGAGATGGACACTTATTTGTGAGATTTCCAGACAGGAAAAACTAGGAAAAGGCAAAAATGGAGATTCAAAATATCAACTATATATCAGTAAACGAGAAGGGTAAACTGAAAACCAAAAATAAAAGTAGTCTATGTCCCGAAAATCCATGGATAGGTAGCCTCTTTTCTGAAAATGACGACCTGAAAATTGTAAAGGAATTGATAGCCAAAGATGACAAATATAAACACTGTATCATCAAATGCACACCACAAATACGAAAGGCTATCTATGATAGAGGTGACAAATTATGTACACTGTATAGCTGTTGCAAAGTATTCGATTGTTACATGCCCTATCAATCAATGCTATAAATGTCAGGAATTTGGTCACAGCGCAGCAAACTGTAAAAATGACCAAGTTTGCCTAGATGTGGTGAAAATACAAATCAAATGAATGTGCACTGGCAACATTTTCAGAAGTGTAAATTGTGTAAAGAAGGTCCTTGAAGTGATACTAAATAAAGCATATGATGGTGTGAGGCTTCAAGGAAAGAGTCAGAGGTGAAGGGACTGATTCTTTGTTATGTTGTTGTTTTAGATTTAGCTGGCCTTGTGCCCTTTCGGACTCTTATCTCTAGAACGGCCGTAACCCTTTTCTTTATTATTCTCGACAGGTGTTTATAAGACAAAAGTGGACAGATAACCTTGGGCGACCCAGGATCCCCTAAGCGTCCATACAGAATTTGTGCTTTTAAGCAGCATGAAAATACGTACAACATTTGTTACATGATATATAAAAAGTAGATATACATATCAGCAAGGCATTTTGGTCACATAAGATAAGATACACAAGAATCTGAAAAAAGGACAGGTAAAATACATGGCATGATTAATGTACATCTGAAGAAACACAAGGGATGGGGGCGCGATTTGGCAGCCCTCACAAATCTCCCCACCCCCAAAGACAATAATTAGAGGAGCAATTGTTGGATGAAGCACCATAACAATGGGTGCTGAGGCAGCCAGGCAGGCCCCTGTGGGGCCTTCCAGGCGCGGGGTGGGGCTGACACCTGGGGACTGACTGGATGAGTTTTCTAGGCCGTCCCGGGCCCCGCTTTGGTGGAGAAGCGGGTGCATCTTCAGGCAGGTATTGCGGGGGGAACTCTGGGGCGTCTGCCTACTTCTTCGCAAACTTCGCTGTCTAACAGGAATGCGGGTTTCAGCCTGTCGGGCCTGGTTAAGGGCGGGCGGTGAGCGTCCACCCTGACGAAGACGTAGGCACAGGAGTGTAAGGCGGGTGGGCTGTAGGTGACGGTCCTGTCGGTGAAGGTCTTGTGGCAGGGTGCGGTCCTTTGCGCGAGTTCCCTCAACCTCGGGAGTGGGGTGTCGGCGCCGTCGGCCGACGGCGGGAAAAACTCTCCAGGTATTGCCAGTGTTTCCCCGTGGACTTTCTCAGCCGGGGAAGCGTCGACATTTGACGCCCTTACAATGGCAATAAGTGTACAGTATATAAAGATGAAAAACAATACGGATCATGGCTTTGCTTTGACTAATAATCCTCTATGCAATTTAATAAGAAGAAAGCAAATAAAAAAAAAGAACAAAAGACTCTCCTATCCTGCAGGATACTGACGAGAAAACATTGAAAGACATTTATAAAATATAAGAAGCACCTTATTTTGAACACGTACAAGGGCTCGCCAGAGAGGGCATTATCCCTGTGGAGGGCTGTACATAAAACCAAACAAAGTGAAACAAAGTGAAAGTACTGTCTCTTACATGCCAATCCTAAGTCCACAACCAAAGTGCAAATGATTACCTTCCGTATGGATGGCAACACTGCTTGGGCAGACAAGGCAGTAACAATGCCATTAACAGTCATTTATAGAGCTCTGACAAACGGTTTAATGTTGGGGTGGGGACCCGGAGAGCAGGGGCGTCATGGGGGGGCCCAGTGAGGGGCGCTCCCCCACCACCCCAAGCTTTCTAGGGGCTTCCAAATCAGCGATAGGAAAAAATCTGTATGTATGTATATTTACATATATAATTATTATATATTATTCACCCAACAAAGTGTCAAAAAAATATAGATAAGATGAAGTGTAGAGAGGGATTAATTTAAATTAGTTATTTTTAACATGTTTGGAACAATATAAATAATACACAACATATAATAGTTACCCGTTAAAAATGTTAAGACAAGGCAGTTTTCTTTAATAGAGCTGAGACATCTAATCACATTATTTACAAATGAACTAATGACCTGTCAGTCACAGTGTTTGGTTGATAGTGGTCAATATTTTCATGCCTAATCTATACTTTATTATTCATTTGATAATTGAGTAAAACTTTTTCACATGTCACGTTATGAAAATTTAAATCTCTACCGAATGCCACACTTTGTTGACGACACACGACTCCATGAACACCCCGACGCACGCTCTAACCAGTATTTTTTTTTAAATTGGAGAGATTTCGTCAACAGTGGATGATAATATTATACTGAATATCATTTTCATCATTTCAGAGCAGCTCCCAAGGTGAATTTAGTTTGTGAATGTCATGTGTAATGTTATTAAAAGGTATGTCAGCTAAACTAGGCCGAGTTCACTCACCTTGCAGACAAACATGGTCCATGACCTTTCATGGCTCCGGGGATGGAACACCTTCGGTCTACGTGACAAGTCAATAGTCACTGCATAACATACATAGGCCATAATGATGGTTATCAAAATTTTTATATCTTAATCTTTACTATTTTTATAGTACTACACCTAGGTATCTTTTAAAAGCAGTTGACAATTTATAGACTGGTTATAGTTCATTGGGATTTGTGGCAAGTATCTACGTCAGTTACTTTTTAACATAATTTATTTTAATTAGAGTACTACGCCTAGGGAGTGCCCTTTTTATTCAAATGAAGCCCTGCCCTTCTGAAATTCTGTGCATACGCATTTGGGCCTGACGTATCAAAGAAACATTTTTCATATTTGCCGTTTTGTTGACATTTTCTTTCCTCTTGTTTTATTTTCTGCATTCTCTTTGACTTTCAGTTTATTCTTTATATCTCCTCTGTCTCATTCATCTATTATAACCTCATTTTCCTTCAATTTCTGTTCTATTGCCTCATTTCAATAAGTTACAACTTGCAAACACCATTTAAGTGATGGCCTTTCGTATCAGAAAGTTAGTATTAATCTAACCTAACCTAAAACTAACATTAAGCGTCATGTAACGTAAAATGGCATTTTTAGTTTGTGATATATTCGATCTTTTAATCGTTTCAAGATTTTTGGAAGTGTAATTATTGCAATGTTCCCATTATATAGATATAATGATACGGTTTATTTTGTTTTATATCACTAGATTGTGAAAGCAGTATGAGTGGTCGGCAGCATCCTTCAGGGTCGAAGAAAGCAGCAAGAAAATAGGCTCTAGAGGGGAAAAAACAAAAGAAACAGACATTTCTTCAAAATACAAAACCAAGCATTTGACAAAGTAAGCAAATTCTGTGTTTGTAGTTTGCAACCATAGATTACCTTTTACTCACCTATATCACCCCTCCTTCTCCCAGCTATATACAGAGCGGGAACAGGAACAGGAATGTGGGTGGGAATGGGGGACAGAGAGGGAAAGATGTAGATGGTAGAAAAAGGGGAGGGAACAGAGGCCGGAACGGGAATAGGAATGGGAGTGGGAAGAGGGTTGGGAGCATAGGTTGGGATGGAATTGAGGTGATCATTCTTATATTTTTTCGGGCAATGTCCGGGTATCACAACTATATAAATATGAAAATATACCCACTTTATTAGTTGAACCATGGAGATCTTCAAGTTCATCAACTCTAAAGGCAACTGACAGTCCCGACATTCTGACAGTACAGTTGAACTTTGACACTACTTCAGCCCCTGTTCAGGATTCAGATAAAGCCACTTCTTTAAGCCCCTGTTCATGATTCAGATAAAGCCACTACTCCAGCCCTGTTCAGGATTCAGATAAAGTCACTACACCAGCCCCTGTTCAGGATTCCAGATAAAGCCCCTACTCCAGCCCCTGTTCATGATTCAGATAAAGCCACTACTCAGCCCCTATTCATGTTCAGATAAAGCCACTACTCCACCCCCTTGTTCATGATTCAGCTAAAGCCACTACTCAGCCCTTGTTCAGGATTCAGCTAAAGCCTACTCCAGCCCCTGTTCAGGATTCAGATAAAGCCACTACTTCAGCCCCTGTTCAGGATTCAAAATAATATTCTTGTTGATAAACCAGAGGCTGTATTGGATCATACTGTCGTGCCAACTGAAAAACAGGGAGGATCACGCACTGGATTAATGTAGTTGCTGATATATCTGCTTTATATGATCAGCCCGGTCAGCCAAAGCTGCAAAACTACCCAAGTAATCCAAACAACCGAAAATTTCAAGTATCTATTTAGATAAGTTTCTTGGTTAGAGTACTCAGTTGTGCAAGATGCTTGTTACTGCTTTCCTTGCAGGCATTTTGCTGGAAATTCTGTTCGAAAGGTGAAGGAATGGGTAGGAGACCGTTTTGTGATGTTGGATGAGAAAGAAATGGGAAAGATATTAGCTCTGGCAAGCAACACCAGGCTGGCAGAGACACATTAACTGTATGGTAGCTTGTTGTAATTTCAAAGGTATTCAGTCAGGTTCCACCTGAGTCTGTAGCATCATCTTTATCTTCTGTCAGGCAACAAGGAGATTGAGGAAAACAGGGAACATGTAAAACTTCTTTTAAGTTGCTGCTTTACTGGGAAGGCAAGGATTGTCTTTTCGTGGTCATAAGGAGGGTAATAATGCATTATATTCAAATTTTTGTAGAAACTCTGGAGCTCATTGCAGAATCTAATCCTTCTCTAAAGAAAAGCTAGATAGACGATATGGCCATTACACTAGTCCTCAGTATCAGAATGACTTAATATCAGTTACTGGTTTCATATCAAACACAATATGCAGGAAGCACAATCAGCTCAGTTTTTCTGTTATGGTTGATGGACAAAAGACTTGTCAAAAAAAGAACAGTTGGCTATTCTTATTAGGTACTTTAGTGAACAGTTGTGAAGGAACGTGTCATTGGTACATATCACATGGAAATGGTTGATGCAGCCAGTTTAGCTGATTTATATATAAGAGGATAGAACAATCTGGTTTAACTTGGTCAAACTGTGTGGCACAGTGCTATGATGGGGCAAGTGTCATGAGTGGATGCTTTAGTGGCGTTCAGGCACGACTACGAGATAAAATTCCCCAAGCAGTGTACATAGCCTACATTGCCATGCCCACATACTTAATTTGGTACTGGGTGACTGTGTAAAGAATATCATGGTCTCTCTTCATTCTTTTCAGTTATTAACACACTGTACACATTTATAACTAACAAAATACAAGGTACCAACTTTTCATAGAGGCACAGAAAGCAGAAGACCTGCAAGTTTTGACATTAGAAAGACCTGCTATAACAAGATGTTCTTACTATTATCGGTCAGTTGCCAAGGGTTAAAGCTTCGTTATGGAAGTTTGTTAGCAGTGCTTCACAAAAGTTGAAGAAGGCTCTGATTCAGAAGCTGCAGCTGAAGCAGTGGACTCTACAAACAGTTGCTGCCTTTCAGTTTGTAGTAAATCTTCATGTTGCAGAACAAATCTTGAAGTTAGTTGCCAACAGCTTGTCAGACCAGCTACAAGCAAAGAATTATTGCTATCTGACTTGCTCTCTCATGCAGTCAGCTATTAAAGAACTACAGGTCTTGAGAACAGATGAAAGGTTTCTCTGATATCTTTGATAAGGCTAAGATTTTTTCTGCTGCATATGAGATTGATACAAAAGGTCTCATCCAAGTTAAAATACTTTTTAACTGATTCAACTGTAGGAGTGAGTGAGGACAATACAAGTCTTGCTCCTGAGGTATTGTGCAAAAGAATCTATTTTGACATATTAGATAGATTTCTCTCTGAGATGGATAATTGATTCACTCATAACATGCCACTGTTTGCCATTTCATTACCTCAGTGAATAAGAGGACACAGTGCAGAGGAGAGGGAGGACATATACAATATCTTGCTCTTTATTTTACTGTAATCTTTATCTGGTCCCACGAAGGTGCCCTACAGGATCCATGCATTTATTTCTAATGTACACATATATTTAAAAACATCACAACAATCATTTGGCATAACCCGTATCAGCTGTCAAATCTAAACTATTATAGCGCTCAGAAAAAAGAATCTTGAATTTCTCCATGTCTGACTTGCTATCTTCAATACTAATATTAAATGGAAACTTTTGCGCAATCTAGAGGGTTCAAATTTGGAGGCTCTAAAACCAACATTCGAATTGCGTCTTTGCTCAGATTGCTTGAAACGATTTGTAGTTAATCTTGCTTTCATACCAGGCATTGGCTGTAATGCACAGCAAACCACTTCCAGTGGTGATGGCATGATGAGTCATAGACAATATTCTAACCATTACTCCAGTCTTAGTTTGCTTTTTGTAAATGCATATAAGTATACATGGCCCCAAGAGTCTTACTAGTTTTAAAGAACACCTGATATCTTGATTTTGTCTCCTATGGAGAAAGATTTCCAGCCCTTCGTCAACAACGTTCTTAAGAATGTTCGTAAGTCCAACTTTTTAATTACATCATCCTAATATTGATTCTCCTACATAACCCTTCCCAGTATTCTCCCTTCATAGGGACTGCAGGACGCTTGCTCTTTAATGGACAAACTAGCTCTTGTGTTTTGCTGCCATTTTTTCCTGATTATTACGTCTTCACTTATTCTTCCTAATACTTATCTCTTGTAAAAGGAAGGTGGTCACATTCTCCTTCAACTTCCACTCTGATGGTTCATCTACTTCTATTGGTAAAATGTTTGAAAATTTGATATATTCCACTTCCTTAGAAACAGTGATTCCAATTTTCCTTCTTCTGATCACCAGTATAGCTTCTGTAAGTCCAGATCTACTGTTTACCTTGAGTCTTATTTCACTGGTACTTGGTCATCTGTGCAGGACTACTGAGAGTCTTTTATCACAGTTTTGGATGTCTCAAAAGCATTTGATGGCCTACACCACAAGACTCCACCAGCCAGACATCCTGGTTTTGGGTTTATTATTTTTCTCTTTAAACTTTACTAGCTTTATTTTTATTCTGTTTATGTCTGTAAGTGCTCCCAGTGCAATATGTAATCACTTTCACAGCGCAGTGGTGTTTCTCACAGCTCTGTTTATGACTTACCTTTATTGATTGTCCTCTCCTGTTTCATGCAGTGCAGTTTATGCTTTTGCCAGTGGTTCAGCCCTTCATATTTCCTTTACATTCACTTCCCAGCCTTCTTCTGCTGTTCATCTCAGAAGACAATTGCTTTTTTCCAAACTGGAAATTCAGGTCATGTTACTCTATTAAATTATATGCCTCTAAGACACAACGTCATCCCAAATCTTTTTCCACTCTCATATTCATTTGTTATTATTTTGCTTGAAGTATTATTAAGCCATTCATTTCTAGCAAGATTTTAGCTGTTCAGGTTCTCAAAAATGTCAGAGGCCACAAAGACCGAATAGTTAAATTAATCTTCCCAAAAATAATGCTTAATGCCCTTCAATTTACCCATCAAAAGCTCATATCTAAAAGACAAATATCTTTTTGTTATGTATTGGCTATTGCCTTCCCTCCTACCCCCACCCTGCGAACTGAGATCTTCTACTCTTACTATTCTAACATGCACCAATAAAAAAGTGCAAAGTGGAAATTTCTAGTAACAATAATGGCAGAAATAGAGTGTAGACCATCTTTCTAGTAATGGTTTTATGACTACAAAATGATGGAAAGTTAACCACTGCTGACAGCAACATGGGGTCAACACAGAAAAAATGTTGACTACGGCAACATTATTGGCAATAATAAAGACAAATCTCCTCTTTGGGGATTTGAACTGTAGCTGACCCATGGTTTTTCCACCTTCTCTGGGGATCTGAATTGTAGCGGACCTGTGATTTTTCAACCTTCTCTGGGGATTTGAACGACAGCTGACTCTGATTTTCAACTTACTCTATGGGGATTTGAACCGTAGCAGATCCGTGATTTTTCAACTTCCTCTGGGGATTTAAAGCATAGCTGACCCGTGATTTTTCAGGCCAACACTATATGCACTCAGCACCAGAAATGCTACTGCACAAACTTTAGAATCATAGTGAGCCTACTGTACCCATATCTGTGATTTTACCCATTGCCCACTCCACCAACAGTGAGTAGATGGGCTGTGGAGAGGGTAAAACCATATATATGGGTACAGTAGGTTTCCTAACTTTCAGTGTATCTAGTTCCACTCATTCTATTTCCCTGTGGTTTGGTGGATATAGTGTGATCTGCAAATCACAAGTCAGCAGTTCAGTTCCACAGAGAGAAGACTTGTCCTTATCATCTATTTCCAGGTGAAACTGAATACTTATAAATGATTGACGATCAAGCCTTCTTCCCATACAAAACAATAGAGATTCTGGGTTTACCCTTTTATCATAAGAATAACTAACTTTGCGTTTAATCAGCAGGAATCTTTATTTTTATCTGTTGAGTTCAATAAACTCCCATCTCCTCTTTCATTAACTGTATTATTCCTAATGACGAAATCCTAGGGTAGCAGAAGGTTCTCATGAAACAAACTGATTTAGTCTTTGTCTTTGTATTTTTTAATATTTTCATGGTATTATTAACACTGAAACAATTGGAAATTGTACAAGGAGACAGAAAACATCGACCACAAGATAGTTAATTCAGGAACAACGTTAACATGCAACGTTAATAATTTTTTATCAGTGGAATATTAAAGCCTCAAAGAGTTTACACAAACACACACACACTGTATACTATATATATATATATATATATATATATATATATATATATATATATATATATATATGATTGTATTAAATCACGGCGTGATGAAAATTTCATAATAAGAGCTGTGTGTTCTAAATGTACCAATGAGCTACATGGTGGAGGTGGGTTAATGCCGAAGCTAAGTACAATTTTCCCGCTCTCGACGGGTAAACAAGTACAGCAGATTCGGCATTAACTTACGCCTCTCTTGATGGCTCAGTGGATAGACCGTCGACTGGAGTCGTTGGAAGGTAACTGTGTCGAGGGATCGAGACCCGGCAATACCGATCCATTTATCACATATAAATTCCCCTTCGGTGATAATTCCCCATCGGGGATATTCCCAAAGTAGCGTGAATTTGAGATTAAACGACATTTGTAGCTTCATGATTGGATATAAATCATGGTCTGAAAAAATGTCATATATATATAGTGTGTGTGTGTGTTTATGTATATATATGCAAACACGCATTTGTGATTATAGGTTTAGGAATATTACACAGAAATGACATAATCATCTTTGAGGCTAGCACTTTTGTCCAAGGTTAAACCTCTTTGCTTGTACATCACACGGAAACTGAAGGATAATTCACTGAGTTCATAATCTCATTAACTATCCTTTTCTCACAAACTTTTTCTTTCATTTACAAATCAAATGAAATGCGCCACATCTAGTGTCATCTGTTCTTATACACTGATCGTCTTTATATTACAACACATAATTTTAGAGCACAATTTTCAGAATATGCTACGTCACTGAATCATCTTCACGTTCTCCCAGTAGCCAGTAAGTTGTGACTCTTCCTTTGCCCTGGAAATAAAGATGAAAAAATCTGATTTATATGAAAGACTGTACAGAGGTTTACAGTGCTGTACTGTCCATTTTTTCCACCAGGAAGGATATGTACAACTGTATCATGATACATAATTATCAATTGCTGTTAGATCTAGGTGAATGCAGAAGGTTTGTCCTCAGTGCCTATACTTGTCATATGGAACATAAGAGTAGAATAAGAAATGACTAAGACCTACCAATGATGGGTTATCTGAAATTGATGTTATAGGCCATTAAAGCTAGAGCCACATTTAAAACCAGTATTGCATAAGACCAAAATATGGGGACTGTCTACATTTACAATGATTTCAAAACCACAATTCTGTGAAACTAGAAAAAAAAGGGTTTTGTTTTCCACTAGAATTGTATACGATAACAACAAGTCAGCTCTCTAAAGCTGGAATGATATGAGAACAAGACATTCTCATCTAAAACTAGAATTAAAACGAATACTGTGTTGTGCCTCTCACCTTCATATCGACCTCTCCACGGCATTCTAAAACGAAGGAGGGGTAGTGCTGGCATAACAAACTACAAGTAGTTGGAGAAACGTGGATCTTGAGTGCTGGAAACAAAACGAGAGGCAGGTCAGTGAAAGGTTACAGAAAGTTACACTTTGTTAGGGTGCTGGTGATCTTTGTTAAGCGGGATAGCTAAAGCTTCTTGGAAACATATCAAATTTATATTGTCATAGCCACAATCCCTATAGGGGGTTAGTGCCGTCAGTGTACCTTACGTGGTGCACTGCAGGCATTCTCGAGCTTCTTTGCAGTGTTCCTTCGGCCCTTAGCTGCAACCCCTTTCATTCCTTTTGTTGGACCTCCGTTCATATTCTCTTTCTTCTATCTTACTTTCCACCCTCTCCTAACAATTGCTTCAGAGTGCAACTGCGAGGTTTCCCTCCTGTTACAGCTTTAAAACTTTTTTACTCTGTTTCCCTTTCAGATCTGAATGACCTCATAGGTCCCAGCGCTTGGCCTTTGGTCTATATTTCATATTTCATTCCATTCCAATGGCCAAAATGACCTCTTAATTTCATTTCCCCACGCCTTTTGTACAAGTTTGTTACCATATGCCTTGAATCCAGAAGGGAACGTCCTCCCCCCCTCCTCCTTGGGACTCGAACCCACGCACAGTCGTGAGAGTGAGGTCTCACTTAGCCAACTATGCTACAAAGAAGCATATTGTATCATAAAAAAGTTGACAACGACTGTGCAAATTCGTGCAAAAGTTTTCAATTTGGTATGGTGCTGCTAAGGAAGATATATTCCAGTTGGAATTTAGCTAAATATCTTGTTACACAAGCTGGAAATAGATCGCCACTGAAATGCCTCTAAGAGCGTTACCACGATAGATTTCTGTTAGTATGTTTCAATAACAGCTATTTCTTTTAGATGGACTTAACTGATAGTTTTTTACAATCATTTTCTACAATTTGATCCATGTCTCTTTGATTTTTTATTAGTTTGAAATGATTATATGGCATAATAAAACAGTTTTTTAACGTAATAACATAATTATTTCTTAAGATCAGATATAGCCTCAGAAATAAAGGCGGGAATCTCCTAATTACTGAAAATTGTCAGAAGTTAGAAATTACACTAAAACGCAGATTTCACATCGTTACTCTAACACTTGGGCGTAAAGGGACTTTATAAATGAAACAGGGGAATGAACAAGATATATTATTATCTCTAAACTCACGAGTTAAGCAGACAAACGGAGAAGGACATTACGCTGACAATACTCACGCAATCCGTTGCTCTCCATCCGCGAAGCTGTGTTTACGGTGTCGCCGAAGAGACAGTACCTCGGCATCTTTAGGCCTACCACCCCCGCCACACACGGTCCCGTGTGAATGCCGATCCTCAGTTTGAGTTTGTCCTCAGGTCTGTGCCGAATGGTGAACGTCTCCACCTCCTTCAGGAGAGCCAAGGACATGCCCGAAATCTCGCGGACGTGGCAAGTGTCATTTCTGACAGGAAGTCCCGAAACTACCATATATGCGTCTCCTATGGTCTCGACCTGCGCGTGTTTAGAGCAGATGGTTTAGGAAAAAAAAATCAAGTGACATTGAGACAAGAAAAGACTATCGGACATGGGTTTTCCAGCTCTCTTTGCACTGACATAGACAGACTTCCTTTGGCATGAATATTAATAATGTAGATGAATAAAATGCTTACTAAATGACGACAGTAATTTCAGAGTTATTCTCATAAAAGTTGCACATGAACCGATGAATGTCTTTCAGAACGTGAGTTGCTTTTCACCGCGCAAAAGAAAATCATCTCTATATGCTTACTCGAGGAAGAAAAAAAATATATAATTTAGTGGTCTTGTAACGAAAATTTTAAAATAAACAAATGCTAAAACATGAACTAAGCAAATTCTAGATAGTCAAGCTGATGCCTACTGAGAGGTTGGACTGATGCATGCAAAAATGAACCTTTCATCCGAATAATCCCAAGACACTTCACTCACAATAGGAGCGAAATGCGTCTGGTCACTTTCGTCCGGTGCTTTGAAGTGTTTGTGCTAAGTGCCCATCTCGCCCAAAAATGAATAAAAACAGACCCTTCGCCAAGTACCACCTGAGTTTTCAACTTTTCAACCCATAACCCCTCCTCATCTGACAGTGAAAATAAGATCAATAAGATGAAAAGCTCGTTCATTTTACAAATGGCGCTAATAGAAGCAGAACCGATGGGTTTACAACAACAGACTTGAGTATATTTTCACCAAGTCTCTAATAGTCTTTGGAAACTTTGCAAACCCCTGGGTGTTCACATGAGAGCCTCAGATTGAGGACGCTTGAATTAGACCAAAGATGTCTTCTTGTTCGGGACAGAGCTGTTGGATTGGAGTAAAGTAATAGTGGCTTTCCCAGTAGTGCCGTCATTGCACCTTACGTGGTACACTGTAGGCATTACTAAGTGGTGTTAGCAGCGACCGGTCGGCCTCTGGCTGCAACGACTTCTTGGCCTTTTACTTTACCTCCAGTCCCGCCTTCTTCCTTCAGTTTGGCTGTCCAGTCTCTCTAACTGTTGCATCTTAGTGTAACGGTGTCGTTTTCTCCAAGTTCGACCTTCAGATACTTGTGCTCAATCGTATTAATTTTCTGGATCTCTTAATCTTTTCACTGCCTTAAGACCTGAATGGCTGACAGTGTTCTGGTGCTCGGTATTATAGCCTAAATTTGATAAATCAATCATCATTTAAGTGGTTTTATTGATAAAATAAATACCAGCCCTCTCGTCCTTTATCAAGAGCCGTGTCTTATGGAAATGATGGATGCCACAATTTAACTTTCGTCAATTACAGTAATTAGAAATAATTGTTAAAGTTATTTTAGACTCTTAATGGCTTTAACGGCAAAGTTTGTCACAAATAAACTCTACTTGAATTAGAGTTACGATAAAAAATATGCTCTTGATATTAACTGAAATGAGTTTGCTTTAGCTCACCTTATACACATCAAAATTCTCGATTATGGCATCAAAGCGCGTGTACAGATCGTTCAGAAGATCAACGACCTGGAAATGAGAAAATCTTTTGTATAAATATAAATCTGTATATATGAGATATACATATTATATATATATATATATATATATATATATATATATATATATATATATATATATATATATATATATATATATATATATATATATATATCCACAATCGTAATAGTGTAATTTTGTTTATTTAAATGTTATGCTAAAGTGCTGTTAGTTAATTAAGTGAATTACTGTTGGTATACATATGAATACGAGAGAAACATTAGTGATCTGAGTATCACGATGTTAGAAATAACATGTTGATCCTACTAACACATTTTTGACCTGAACTAGTTTTATAGAAGTAATAAAATGCACAAATTCACAATCATCGGTTACCAAGTTTCTAGCCAATTCCCTGGGTGTTAAAAATGACAAAGCCTCGTACCCATAACAATCACGAACCTGAAGAGGCGTCGACTGAGCAGAAAGTGCAGTAAAGCCCACTATGTCACTGAAGTATATGGTAACAGAGTCGTAGGTCTCTGCCACAACACTCTTTCCAGCTATCAGCTGACTCGCCACAGATCTGGAAAGTGTAGAAGTGTGATTTGAAGACGCATTTACAAGATCATGTGCACTTATATGTGTGGGTGGAGATAGTCTTTAACAAGTAAAAGAATGCACAGAAGTTTCGTTGGCGCAATCGAGTATTCTGTACAGCGTATAATGCTGTATAAAACTCTCAGCCACGGTCCGTGAAACTCTCAGCCGCGGCCATGAAACTTTCAGCCACGGCGGTGGTGGCCTGTTGTTGGCACCTATAGCGGTGCCAGACGCGATCATAGCTTCTTTACCTTAAATAAAATAATACACGACTGCGGCTGAGAGGGCTGCAAGCTGGTATGTGATGATTGGAGGGTGGATGATCAACATGCCAATTTGCAGCCTCGCCTTCTCAATGTGAACCACCAAGATCTGAGGCGGAAGAAAAAGTGCGGACTGACAGACAAATAGCCGTCTCAATAGTTTTATTTTACAGAAAACTAAAATATATTTTCAAAACAGTGTGTACAATTATATATAAGGGTTTATTTAGTATGCACGTGTGGCCTTAATATCCTTTGTGTTCGAAGGGTGATAGTTCTTAGTAAGTTGGAATTCAGGGTCAAGATCTTTTATCCTTCTCATTCGTTGGGGCGTACGTAAAATGAAGAAAAGTTTCTCAGTGTGGACATTCCTTTACTAAATAATAAGAGAATAAGAGAAAAACCAACATAGGTTTATCATCGATGGTGTCTGAAGCAATAATGGGACGGCTACGTACTGTACCAGCTGAGTTGCTGACAAGGAAAAACATTTGCGTTTATTTTGTACATTTTGCTCATGTATATTTTTTGTCTAAAATTATACGGTATTCGTGTAAGTTGAGCACTGACATATGGTTTATTGCAATATTACTGATAAATTCTATATTGTTAAAAACTAGTAATTATTTTAATGCAGACCAACTTAATAACAGTCAAAAAAGTAACTGGAAAATTACTTTTTCGGCTCCACATATTGGCGAGCACGATTACATTGCACCACCATACATTGTTTCCTAAATCGTATTTGATTGTAGAGCTAAAACCTGAAAAAGTAAATGATGCTATTTTATGGGGACATTGTATTCTGCTGAATCCTAGTGTCTTAAACTGGTGATTATCACAAGAGGCATTTGAAATGAGTCATGAAGATATCATAAACGTGGAAGATTGAGACATTTTGGACAATTTTACGCCCCAGAAATCTATTTGGAAGGACAGAACCGAAAATAAGCCTTTTACTGCAACCTTCGGACTGTAGAAGTGTGTGAGATAATCATTCATATATTCCTCAAGATTGCAATCACAAGAGGCATTTGAAATGAGCCATGAAGATATCAGAAACATGTAGAAGAGTTGAAGCATTTTGGACAATTTTACGCCCCAGAAATCTATTTGGAGGGACAGAACCGAAAATAAGCCTTTTACTGCAACCTTCGGACTGTAGAAGCGTGCGAGATAACCATTCATATATCCCTCAAGATTGCAAGCGCTAACAACAAACAACAAAAATTACCATTTCAACATACTTCGGGAGGAGCTGATAGAGGACCTCCTCACATCTTCGCTTCTCCTCCAAGTAGTCGGCCGTCCTCTCCTGCACGAGAGCCTCGAGGTTGTTCGCGTACTGCTCCATTCGGAAGAGCAGATTGTCTAAGATGTTCCCGCTCTCATTGCCCCTTCGAAAATGAGAGATGAATCAGTAGGAAAAAATCGTGGATGCATTGCGGGTTTCGCTGATGTCTTGTCTGGGAAATGTGTCTTGCTGTAGTCTATTCCAGATGGGAATTAGTCGTCTGCAATCTGTATTTTTTTTTTATCATTTAAAATTTTTTTTCTATTATCCATATAATTACTGTCATTACCGTTATTATGAATTCTATTTTTTTCTCTTCTCCAGCAGCAATGTGGATACTACCGATAATTATTTTTATCGTGTTACCGTAATATCTAGATTGTGTGTGTGTATTTGTATATTCCATGGATATGGCCCTGGGCCAGTAAGTAATTATTATTATTATTGTGTGTGTGTGTGTGTGTGTTATTATTATTTCTTGAAACGCATAAAGGGCCTTAGCAAAAACATTCATCAGTGCTCTCGGCCATGGCCGAAGTGTATGGCCAATCTGTGCACACACACATGTACTATGTATACAGATACATATATGTATACATACACACATAAAAAAGAGGTGTATACAGACATAACTGGGATTACATTTGTCTCTTTTTATAACGTAAGGATCATTGTTTATTTGATATATATATATATATATATATATATATATATATATATATATATATATATATATATATATATATATATATATATATATATATATATATATATATATATATCTTAGTGTCAGAGGAGTTGGAGTCAATCCATATTTAAAATCATCAATGAAGGGCAGAGGACACACAGATATACAATCTGACTTTATCCCAACGTTTCGTAATTATCAAATTAATTACATCATCAGGGCTGTTAAAATGAAAAATAAAATTTTGTAAAATCGTAAAAACTAAGACCAAAAGTTTTCTTTTCAATTCTTAACATAGTTTTGTTTTTACGATTTTACAAGAATTTAATTTTCATTTTAAAAAGCAAATGATGATATAAGTAATTGATAAGTACTAAACATTGATATAAAGTCGCTTAGCATATCTGTAATGTCCTCTACCCTTAAATTGATATATATATATATATATATATATATATATATATATATATATATATATATATATATATATATATATATATATATACATACCTTATTACAAGCTTACTTATTAAGTCTCCTAATGATGTTCTTCAGCTGATGAAAATCAGGTCTCTCAGTCGGTTCCTCCGCCCAGCACCTCTTCATGAGCTGAATGACCTCTTCCTCTTCAGCTTCGTCTTCGGTAGAAGGCCTGAAGGCGGGGAAGCCCCCATTTTTGACATTTTCGATGATTTCTGCAGATGGCAGGAACTGATTTAGAGATTAACTGCACATACAGATAAAGGAGAGATGTATACAGACATAACTGGGATTACATTGTTTATTTAAGTCGTGTATGTTTACCCAATGATGCGACAGAATCACCAGACATATATTTACATTCTCATTTATAATGAAATGAGAATGCCATTACAGTCCCTAGTGCCAGATTGGCAGCACATTCGTGTTTCTTATCTTCATGTGCCAAATCTATTGATAAACGCAATTATCATAACACTTTGTGGGGAAACTTTCTAATAGATTTACTGTCATAGCATGCCACACGATTCTTGCAATGCGAAGCCAGGATACCAAAAAACTGAGACAGAGTCTAGGTCCCAATTACCTGTCACTATTTTATAAGAACATATGTAGACAGTTCTATAAGAGGTTACCAGTCCATCCAACAGAACGCCAAAAACTAAGGCAGCAAATGGGTGCCAATTAAACGACACTATTTTATAACATATGGAGATAATTTTATATTAGGTAGCCCATCCAACAGGACGGCAAAAATGAGACAGAAAGTAGGTGCCAGTTAAATATCAGTATTTACAAGAACATATGTAGACAATTCTATATTATGTTCTCTGTCCATCCAACACATGAAGCATATTTTACCCAAAGCTAATCATAGAAATATTCAGCTTTCGTTCATCGAGACGGTTAGAAAAAAAAAAAACTTTTTTGAGGCAATACTCACGCCTTGGCGAGAAATCGTCAAAACTGACGTAGAAGGGACCTCTTCTGTAGAGGACCTCGTGAACGATGATGGCGAAAGCGTACACGTCCGCCTTCTGGGTCCCTTCGGGAGGAGGGTTGATGCTTCTTAAGATTTCTGGCGCTGTCCAGAGCTTCCCTGATGATAAAGAAAGTGAGTTTTACGGTTAGTTATTGAAAATGGTTTGCAAAAGATGGCGACGAACGAAAACAACGAACATTTTGAGGTGAACACCTAGAATTACCAAGAGGCTTAAGGGAATAAAAATGATGATGGAAAATTCGGGACAAACTGTAGAATATCATCATTATAAATATAAAGAAGTGGCTATCGAGGGTGATCAAATGAAAGATGAACAGTACATAGACCATAGTAATTTCACGGAGGTAAAGTAAATGGCAGAGAAAAAAACATAGCTTGAAGAGTTTGATGAAAGAATTGAGAAGTAAAAAAAATAAAAATGGGAAATGAGGTGACTGAATGATAAATATTGGAAGACCCGATAAAAGATCCCTTCCGCCCCCAAACAATCTTATTCATATATCTATCAAAATCCAATTGTTTGCCATTTGAGGCATAGTAAAACATAAACAGTTCTTCCTTTGAATAATTTTAGTTTTCTTTAAAGAAAACTATTGTACCAACTTTGCCTGTCTGTCACTATGTTCTGTCCACCACTTTTCTGTCACACTTTTTCTGTCCGCACTTTTTCTGTCACTTTTTCTGTCACCTTTTCTGTCCGCATATTTTCTGTCTGCATTTTTCTGTCCACTTTTTCTGTCACTTTTTCTGTCCACACTTTTCCTGTCACTTTTTCTGTCCCCTTTTCTGTCATACTTTTCTATCCACCTTTTCTGTCCACTTTTTCTGTCCACTTTCTGTCACTTTTCTGTCCACCTTTTTCTGTCACATATTTCTGTCTGCATTTTCTGTCCACACTTTTCTGTCCACACTTTTTCTGTCCACCTTTTTCTGTCCACACTTTTCTGTCACACTTTTTTCTGTCACACTTTTTCTGTCCCTTTTTCTGTCCACTTTTTCTGTCCGCATATTTTCTGTCTGCATTTTTCTGTCACACTTTTTTCCTGTCGCACTTTTTCTGTCCACACTTTTCTGTCACGCACTTCTTTCTGTCGCACTTCTTTCTGTCACACTTCTTTCTGTCCTCCTCAGATCTTAAAAACTACTGAGGCTAGGGCCTCAAATTGCCTATGTTGATCATCACCCTCCAATCATCAAACATACCAAATTGCGGCCCTCTAGCCTCAATGATGCCCTATTTTATTTAGGTTAAGGATTAGCCCATAATCGTGCTTCAGACAATATAGGACAGGCCACCACCGGGCAGTGGTTAATGTTTCATGTTCAAGCTCATACATCATTATTATACTAAGACCACCGAAAGATAGATCTGTTTTCGGTGGCCTTGATTATACGCTGTAGCGGCTGTACAGAAAACTCGATTGCGCCGAAGAAACTTCGGCGCATTTTTCACTTATATATATTCAGCTTACTTAAAAATATTCCGAGAATGTAACCACAGAAGACAGAAATCTTCAAAGTCACTTTTGGTGTTAATGATCAAGCCAGCCTTTTGTCTGTAGGCTATGTATGCCTGAGTGTATTATGTGTGCTGAGTTTATATCGGTTTGTTGGTTTGTTGGTTGAGTCAGATGAAGTTGGCCTTATACCAGCATGGGTCCTTGTGGTGGACCTGCGGACTCGGCGTTGCCATGGGTATTAATATTTTATTACACCATAATTTTCCGAACACTATTTGCTCCCAAACCACAAAAAAATGAAAAGATGAAAGTTCATTACCTAGAAGTATTTCTACTCAACCTTCACATACAAATATTTCGAGACGCTAACTGGCAAAACAGGTTAACACTAAACACTTACGTCTCCAGTAAGCGTATGAATCCGAGCTGTAACTCCTCTCTCGGTCGTCCAGCCCGTGGAGGCCAAAATCAGTGATTTTGAGAACAAACCTCGAGTCCACAACGCAGTTGCTCGACTTCAGATTCCCGTGGGTGCGTATTTCACTCGAGTGCAGGAAGGCCATTCCCTGTCATACCATTAAAAAAGAAAAGTGTTATCCGAAGTGAGTATCTATACAGTGCGTAATCTGTAATTGAAAAGAAATTAATGTACGTAATGATTCTGGATATTTGGTAGTTACGCAGTGTTTACCTTCCGCTCCAAGATATTTTTTTTTTTCACAGCGGTTGAAACGTATCATTCAGACAAAGCGGTTGTAATAGTAATGACATATGCTTCAGATAACTGACATCAGTTCTGAAAAAAAAATTCGATCTGGAGAACAACATCACCCAACGATACTTTGTACGTAGAAAATATCGCTTGAAAATAGGTGTTAACAACAACCTTTCCCTAGGGGATGTGAACCGCTGCTTGGAATGTATAAATCACCTCTGGTCCATTGAGAGGAGATTTAATGAACCAGTTAACGGCTTATGGGGAAGCAAATTAGTGGTGTCTACTACGTTCCCCTTCACATACAATTGCATATCTGGTAACCTAACCACAATTTTATACCTTCCATGAATGAGTGGATGAAGCGTTGGTCTGGCATTTCTGTCGTTGGTGGTCCATATCCCAAAAGAAGTTATTGTTAACTGATCCATTTATCTTTTTTTTTCCTAAACAAAACGGCAAGAAGTGACTTTTTCTATTTTTTCTTTGTTAACAAACCTTACATGGCTGTTATAAGATTTCGTTTCTCGCCATGTTGCGGAGACCTCATTTTCATAAAGAATTTATGATATTGCCTTTATTACCAACATTTCTAGAGCTAGAGTGAAATCTAGCATTCCTTTCTCAGAGCAAGAGTCTCAACATTCTAGAGAGGAGTCACAGTGTCACAGCATTTTGTAACTTAAATCTCTCATTCCCTTTAATGCAAAACTGAGGATCAGTCGTCATGTAACTGTTGGAGAAGCTGGTGTTGTATGAAACTGCACTGTAACTTTTACTTTAGATTTTTACTGTATCTGTTTCTTAGCTGCCGTTTACTGCTTTTAACAAGGAATTTATGATTCTGCGTTGTTTGTTAGTTTGCTCGTAAGCAGGATTACATAAAGTGTAACTTTCTTGAGATGTTGAAGTGTAAGAAAAATGGTCAAGGCGTTTAGTCAGAGATCTAGAGCAAAGATCTGGTAGTAAGATGCCATGAAAACTATCTTTCAGAATTTGGTAAATTTTGGTGAAAACATTTACTAGGTGGCCTTTTAAACATGATTAAATTAAGGGAGAGATTAGTTAAAGGTCAAAGGTTACCATCGCAGGTGACTGACCGTTTAAATATCTCTGGGACAGCTAACTGCATGTATTTGATCTAGCCATGTTCATGAATTTCAACAGTTTTTATTTTAAAACTTATATAATCTAACAATTCAATCAGCTAAAGGGAAACAAATAAAGACAAATCTTAAAGTGGAAGTGTCATCTGATTTTTGTTATCATATATTTGGAAATGAATAATAATTTATTAATGAACATATTTTAGATCCGAAAACTTATTTATTTTTATTTAGGGCTGAAAGCGCTGTCATTAACATCTGCTACGATCGCTTCTGAAATGACGCAAGACGTCGCTGACAGTTCTCCCCTCGTGGCTTCTGCATACAAGCAAAGGAAAAAAAGGTAAATACTCTATTACTGCACTGTGTAGTTTACTTTATTTGAATTAATGTTGTAAAATATCTTAAACTGACTTAGAATAAAGTATCACTAATACGCTGTATGCGTGAGGCTGACTAAGCAGGCAGACGCACGTTCCATACGACTGACGTACTTTGGACGGTGCTATCGTAAAAATTTGGAATTTTCAAATACATTTACAGAACTGATATTCAGTTTTCAAAATACATTGTGTATGCGCGCGTGAGAGAGAGAGAGAGAGAGAGAGAGAGAGAGAGAGAGAGAGAGAATTGCTGACTAAGCAGGCAGACGCACGTTCCATACGACTGACGTACTTTGGACGGTGCTATCGTAAAAATTTGGAATTTTCAAATACATTTGCACAGAACTGATATTCAGTTTTCAAAAATACATTGTGTATGCGCGTGTGCGTGAGTTGCTGACTAAGCAGGCAGACGCACGTTCCATACGACTGACGTACTTTGGACGGTGCTATCGTAAAAATTTGGAATTTTCAAATACATTTGCACAGAACTGATATTCAGTTTTCAAAAATACATTGTGTGTATGCGCGTGTGCGTGAGAGAGAGAGAGAGAGAGAGAGAGAGAGAGAGAGAAATTGCTGACTAAGCAGGCGGCGCACGTTCCATACGACTGACGTACTTTGGACGGTGCTATCGTAAAAATTTGGAATTTTCAAATACATTTGCACAGAACTGATATTCAGTTTTCAAAAATACATTGTGTGTATACGCGTGTGCGTGCGAGAGAGAGAGAGAGAGAGGGATTGTACACTAGCAGACAGAAAGATGTTCTCACAACTGCAACTGACTTGTTTTTCATTATGCTATCATTATATCTGAGTAAATTTTCGTATATCATAACAAACGAATATCACTGATTGTGAAATACCTTTAACAGGCTCAGGATTACGGATTCAAAAACATTACAGTGCATGTGTATATATATATATATATATATATATATATATATATATATATATATATATATATATATATATATAAGAAGAGAAAGAGAGAGAGAGAGAGAGAGAGAGAGAGTTTGACAGGCAAATAGGTGTTCCATACGATTACTGTGTTCTAGACAAATACTGTAGGTGTTCCATACGATTACTGTGTTCTAGACAAATAGGTGTTTCATACGATTACTGTATTTCTGAACAAATAAGTGTTCCATACGATTACTGTGTTCTAGACAAATAGGTGTTCCATATGATTACTGTGTTTTAGGCAAATAGGTGTTCCCATACGATTACTGTGTTCTAGACAAATAAGTGTTTCCATATGATTACTGTGTTCTAGACAAATAGGTGTTCCCCACGATTACTGTGTTCTAGACAAATAGGTGTTCCATACGATTACTGTGTTCTAGACAGATAGGTGTTCCATACGATAACTGTGTTCTAGACAAATAGGTGTTCCATACGATTACTGTGTTCTAGACAAATAGGTGTTCCATACGATTACTGTGTTCTAGACAAATAGGTGTTCCATACGATTACTGTGTTCTAGACAAATAGGTGTTCCATACGATTACTGTGTTCTAGACAAATAGGTGTTCCATACGATTACTGTGTTCTAGACAGATAGGTGTTCCATACGATTACTGTGTTCTAGATGAATAGGTGTTCCAGATGATTACTGTGTTCTAGACAAATAGGTGTTCCAGATGATTACTGTGTTCTAGACAAATAGGTGTTCCATATGATTACTGTGTTCTAGACAAATAGGTGTTCCAGATGATTACTGTGTTCTAGACAAATAGGTGTTCCGTACGATTACTGTGTTCTAGACAAATAGGTGTTCCATACGATTACTGTGTTCTAGACAAATAGGTGTTCCATACGATTACTGTGTTCTAGACAAATAGGTGTTCCATACGATAACTGTATTCTAGATAAATAGGTGTTCCATACGTGTTCCATACGATAACTGTATTCTAGATAAATAGGTGTTCCATACGTGTTCCATACGATAACTGTATTCTAGATAAATAGGTGTTCCATACGATTACTGTGTTCTAGACAAATAGGTGTTCCATACGATAACTGTATTCTAGATAAATAGGTGTTCCATACGATTACTGTGTTCTAGACAAATAGGTGTTCCATATGATTACTGTGTTCTAGATAAATAGGTGTTCCATACGATAACTGTGTTCTAGACAAATAGGTGTTCCATACGATTACTGTGTTCTAGACAAATAGGTGTTCCATACGATTACTGTGTTCTAGACGAATAGGTGTTCCATACGATTACTGTGTTCTAGATGAATAGGTGTTCCATACGATTACTGTGTTCTAGACAAATAGGTGTTCCATACGTTTTCTGTGTTCTAGACAAATAGGTGTTCCATATGATTACTGTGTTCTAGACAGATAGGTGTTCCATACGATTACTGTGTTCTAGACAAATAGGTGTTCCATACGATTACTGTGTTCTAGACAAATAGGTGTTCCATACGATTACTGCGTTCTAGAAAATAGCAATACTGCACTGCAGCAAAATACCTTTAAATGGCTTCAGATCACTTTATCACAAATGAACGCTAACAAGGCGGTTAGAAAAAAATATAAGAGATTGTAGGTATGGGCTGTTATGCCACTAACTTCGTTTGTTGTGCTTTTACTTAACAGGGTGTAAAGCATGTTCCCAATACAATATCATCTTTATTTTTTTTAATATGAGCTTCCTTTTAGTTTAGTTTTCCCTGAGATACTGAGGTTTCAGTATAAAATTCCATTTAGGAAGCGTTTTATATATTCATGTTTTGTAGGTCTGCCAGTTGGGATATATATATATATATATATATATATATATATATATATATATATATATATATTTATACTGTATATATATATATATATATATATATATATATATATATATATATATATATATATATACAAATATATAGAAATATAAATACATATATATATATATATATATATATATATATATATATATATATATATATATATATATATTGTATATATATATATATATATACATATATACAGTATATATATTACAATGGACGCAATCTCCTACCCAACAAAAGTCGATTTCCTATCGATACGCACATTCGGTATAATTTCAGCAAAGAAGCGTCCTAGCACCGTACCTCACCTTTAAATAAAGGCTGGTGGAAAAAAAAAAAATCCAGACCAGCTTTTATCAGCTGTCATAACCAGCAGGTCCCCCTGATTAAGTCCGCTGAAATATAAAGGAGGTATTTTGTGGTTTCCTTCCTGTAATTAGATTAATGAAGAATCAGCGAATCTCACCTTTATGACGTCGTGCATCAAGGACATCTTAAACATGGAGTCCAACTGGACGTCGTCGTTTTCCAGAATGTCCTGGAGAGATCCTCTCGGACAGTACTCGGTGAAGATGGCGCAGTAGGGATTAGGGTCCAGACACACTCCTATGAAACGCACTAGGTGGTCGTACTGGAGGTCCTTCAGCTGCTGAATGCAATGATAGCAACTTAACGAGGATGTTATCTTCAAAATGGGAATTCTCTGTCGAGATAAATGGGGGCGAATCTGTCTATTCTAAACATCAGGATTGGGAATGCTTAATCCAGGGGTTCTTAACCGGGGGTATCCATACCCCTTTGGGGGTATGGGAACCAAATGCTGGGGGTATGGGACTCGATCTCTGGGTACTGGTATTTATTTTATTTAATGGACTGTAACTTCATTTTGCTTTCACTAAAAAGTATAATAAAGTTATCAATGCTTATGTTCTATCCCTGGCAATCCATATCTAAAGTACAGGAAATTCAAGCTGTTGACATATTTGGAAGACATACTGGCAAATAATAGGATTGGTGATAATTATTTCGACAGCCAAGTGAAGGGGGTATGGGACCATATTGGACAATCCATTGGTGGTCTGGAATCATCGAAAGGTTAAGAACCCCTGGCTTAATCCATGGACGAACCTTTTCCATGACCGGACGAAGGGTCCTTTAGATGCTAAAAGTTGGTGATTTACGTTTAGTGAGAATCTTTTGTTTATTGAGAAGAAATTCTCTTCATATAAATGGGGATATAAACAGTTAATCGGAAAATAAAAGTAAAAAAGTTAGTAAACATCAAGGACGCTTTTGAGTCAAACAAAAATATTTCCTGAAGGGAAAAGAAATTGTTAACAGAAAGGCGGACAAGATTTTTCATTCAGAAAAGGTTTGGAAATGTAACCACTGACTCATATTAGAGATATATAGACCAATACCTTTACGCAACATTCATGGATGAAGATTGTTCAGAAGCCAATTTTCAAAAAAGGAAAAAATGACCTTGTCTTAAATTACAACCAGAAAACATAGCGAACACGATGCACAACGAATCGTTGATGGTGCCAGAGACGAAGAATTTGCAAAAAATATTGGCTCTTGATGTTAAAATGATCGTGAGACATTGATCATTCAGTTTCATGAGAGTGAGCTTTGGCAAGTTACGTACATAACTCACTTTGAAAAGAATGAATAAGTGTAAGACTGAACACAACGTAGATGCAAAGAGCAAATGCCCTCCCTTTCCTACGAAGAAAGAAGGGAAGAGGATAACCCACCCTCTTCAGCTGTATCAGCATAGGACGCCCGAGATCCACTCTGTTTTTGGACACCTTCTTGATGGCAACGGTCACGCCCTGAGAGATGAAGAAAGAAATATAAATCAGTTTGCGTATACCCAATATTGAATCCGTGGTAAAACATGATTTTACTTTCATCATTATATGCAAAGTTAAGTATATCTTAGTTTAACCAGACCACTGAGCTGATTAACAGCTCTCCTAGGGCTGGCCCGAAGGGTTAGATTCATTATATGCAGCAAGAGGTGATTTTCACGGCTGGAAAAATACGAACATCAACTTTTTTACTTCATAGATTAGAAAGTAAGACAGCAAAATAAATATATAAATAAATAAGTAAATAAACAAACAAACAAACTAACAAATAAATAAATAAA
Organism: Macrobrachium rosenbergii; assembly: GCF_040412425.1. NCBI lineage: Eukaryota > Metazoa > Arthropoda > Malacostraca > Decapoda > Palaemonidae > Macrobrachium > Macrobrachium rosenbergii. The sequence continues at coordinate 85,144,117 of NC_089743.1, read as the reverse complement.
TAAATAAATAAATAAATAAATAAATAAATAAATAAATAAATAAATAAATAAAGGAAACCTGCCTTGACTTAGGCCTTATCCCAGATTGGTGAAAGGTGGCTTTATCGAAGTTGTATGCATAAGTAAAAACACCGGGATATTATCATTACATAAGTTGAATTTAGATAAACCAAATCCTTAGAACACGTGGCTATCCTTGCGAGGCGTAAACAGATTGATCTACACTTTGACTTTTATGATGAATAATGAATATTTAGGTTTATATTAATTGTGCTTTTCATGTCAGTAGTAAAGACCAAATAGAAATGCAAATTCTTCTTGTGTCACAGAAGGTAGCACTTGTCACCACCAGCTTTTACACGGAACTGTAAGGAAAGTGGGCTTCATATCGCTAATGAAAAACTAGTTTTTATGATAGTTCTTGTGGAGTGATGAATGCATTTCTAGTCACTTTCTAGCCACTCTGATTCTGCTCTACACAAAAAGCATAGTCACGAAACACTTTCACATTCATGGCATTTCAACATTCATATCTAAGGCAACTGACTCCCATCAAGAACTATTCGACGGTAGGTGCCATAGATTCTTCACAAGTTAAAAGCTAAAGTCCTCCGGGGCCTCTGTAGGCTCATAGGGCAGGCGCTGATCTCCTGTCTCTTAGGCCGACAGCCAGTTGGGAGGCAGGTCCCAATGCCTATGCCATGTGGCCAGTGTGTCGCTAGGCCCACTGTTTAACTCCCAGCCCGAGGGCTAGTACCCATTCTTCTACTGAACCTCTTGATTTTTTCGGACCGCTAGGTTGACGGCCTGCCGGGATTTTTGTAGTGGAGCAATCCGAGCCATCAAACCGGTTATTTATTACTGGAAGCAATTAACGTCAAAGAAGAGAAAGGGAGGGAGACAGAAAGAGACTGTGGCTGTTTACTCACCCTGTATTTGCCAGTTCGAATGAAAACTTGCTTGTTGCCGACAAGAGAATCCACTGACACGTTGCTCTACAGAACAAACAAAAACAGAAGTTTGTAGAGTTTTAACAGAATCGAAGTACATTACTTGCTTACTTGCTATAAATCGAAAGTCAACATATAAATGCTTTGCCACGACCAACAAAATAATATTATGTTATTAAAATTTTTGGCCAAGAGCGGTTATAATTACAGTATTATTTTTGGGCTAATTTACAGACATATAACTGAAAAGATATAATCGAGACAAGGCTAACGTTACAAGCGTGCAAAAATTAACTCACACGCTCGATGAAATGGTACATTTAATTTCCATTTGTTGTGTACGACACCTAAAAATAAAGAAGAAGAAGAAGAAGAGGAGGAGGAAGAAGAAGAAGAAGAAGAAGAAGAAGAAGAAAGAAGAAAAAGAGACTTACAATTAAACTGATTTTACCGATGGAGATTTTGGACCCGAACTTTCCTCTTTTGGTTTGGTCGATGATTTCGACATCGTCCCAGGAAACTCTCCACGTCATGGACGCTAAATCCGCTTCCAGTTTATAGTGCCTGGAAAACATTAGAAGAGGAAGGGCAGATAAAAAGCGAACATGAACGAGAAGGCATTGGTATTATCCTCAACGAGAAAAAGAACGAAAATAGTTCCTAAATACGTATACTTACATTTGGGAAGAAATAAAAAAACCGTTCTCTTGTTATATTTGTATGATCATCAGCATGATAAAAAATTTCCCTGGAAATGAGTAGGTATTAATTTTATAAAAAAAAAAAAGTTTCTCTTGCATAAACAATGACCAAAGGATAACTAGAATGGCATTCGTGACGGAACCTATAAATTTGTCATTAGTGTAATTAGATACGAAAGCATATTAAGTTTAGAGTAAAAAAAAATTTTTTAAACAGAAAAAAAGTAACTAAATACAAAAGGAGTGAATGAATGGAAAACTATTACATTAGCATCATCGTATTCATGATGAAGTTAAGTATACCTTAGTTTTACCAGACCACTGAGCTGATTAACAGCTCTCCTAGGGCTGGCCCGAAGGATTAGACTTATTTTACGTGGCTAAGAACCAATTGATGATGAAAAAGTAAAGCATTGATTAACATGACTGATAAGATTAAAACATTTATGAAGTCCAGGACAGAAAGAAAGCGTTCTCCATCGGAAAACAACTAGAGAATAATGAAAATAAACTAATAAATAGGATATAAAGACGTCATTCTCGTCTTTATATTCTATTTGTTAGTTTATTTTCATCACTGTTTTTCCTTAAGGAAACTTAGTGTCCTTTTAAGTTTATAATTTTTTTAACATTTATTGGTTTTGAGAAGCAAGTACGATGAAAGAATGAATAATTAGACAAAAGAGAAAAGGATATTTTTCTCTTCCAGTTCTTACCTGTAGATGAACCCACTAACGATGCCCATAAGAACAAGGAGAGATGCTAATAGACCAGCTACTATACTCCACGGTCCTGAGAGAAAATGAATAAAGAATTAGAATCATATATATATATATATATATATATATATATATATATATATATATATATATATATATATATATATATATATATATTTCAACAAATCACTGGAAACGTCTGATGATCCTGGCTGACGCATATATATATATATATATATATATATATATATATATATATATATATATATATATATATATATATATATATATACATATATACATATATTACATATATAGTCTACTTTTAGCACTGTTTTCTTCATTCACTAACTAAAATCGACGGAAAACTCTTGAAGCTCTTGCAATTCAAGTGAATAGGCTTCAATAAAAGATTCATGCATTACTATTTCGTCCTATTTTCTATAGACTGCCGTGAATACTGTGACAAACGGTGGAAATACGTTAGTTTTATCGCAAAATGCAAACGAAAAGTACAGCCGGGTTCATATCATGAAATCCTGTCTCTAATCGAAGGGAAAGGTCCCATTATCACTACAGTTTATTATATCAACGTTTCACGACAGTTGCTATCGTCCCATTTCCAAGGCTAAAATTATTTACAAATCTATTTAACTAAAAATCGCAGTAAAGCATCGATTTGTCAACATATTTTAAATTATAAGACTAATAAAACAAGGGAAATGGTACACTCATACCCATACGGCAGGGTGATAAGGCTAAAAATATGAAGGTTCCCAATTTATTTTATTTTATTTGTTTATTTATTTTTTTGCTGTTTTCTTGTAAAAACTTATATTTTTAGTCTTATTCCTCCTGAGGTCTGAGTGTGTTTTTAGTCTTATTCCTCCTGAGGTCTGAGTGTGTTTTTAGTCTTATTCCTCCTGAGGTCCAAGTGTGTGTTTTTAGTCTCATTCCTCCTGAGGTCTGAGTGTGTTTTAGTCTTATTCCTCCTGAGGTCTGAGTGTGTTTTTAGTCTTATTCCTCCTGAGGTCCAAGTGTGTGTTTTTAGTCTCATTTCCTCCTGAGGTCTGAGTGTGTGTTTTTAGTCTTATTCCTCCTGAGGTCTGAGTGTGTTTTTAGTCTTATTCCTCCTGAGGTCCAAGTGTGTGTTTTAGTCTCATTCCTCCTGAGGTCTGAGTGTGTGTTTTTAGTCTTATTCCTCCTGAGGTCTGAGTGTGTTTTAGTCTTATTCCTCCTGAGGCCAAGTGTGTGTTTTTAGTCTCATTCCTCCTGAGGTCTGAGTGTGTGCTTTTAGTCTTATTCCTCCTGAGGTCTGAGTGTGTTTTTAGTCTTATTCACTCCTGAGGTCTGAGTGTGTGTTTTTAGTCTCATTCCTCCTGAGGTCTGAGTGTGTGTTTTTAGTCTTATTCCTCCTGAGGTCTGAGTGTGTTTTTAGTCTTATTCCTCCTGAGGTCTGAGTGTGTTTTAGTCTTATTCCTCTGAGGTCCAAGTGTGTGTTTTAGTCTCATTCCTCCTGAGGTCTGAGTGTGTGTTTTTAGTCTTATTCCTCCTGAGGTCTGGAGTGTGTTTTTAGTCTTATTCTCCTGAGGTCCAAAGTGTGTGTTTTTAGTCTCATTCCTCCTGAGGTCTGAGTGTGTGTTTTTAGTCTTATTCCTCCTGAGGTCTGAGTGTGTTTTTAGTCTTATTCCTCCTGAGGTCCAAGTGTGTGTTTTTAGTCTCATTCCTCCTGAGGTCTGAGTGTGTGTTTTTAGTCTTATTCCTCCTGAGGTCTGAGTGTGTTTTTAGTCTTATTCCTCCTGAGGTCCAAGTGTGTGTTTTTAGTCTCATTCCTCCTGAGGTCTGAGTGTGTGCTTTTAGTCTTATTCCTCCTGAGGTCTGAGTGTGTTTTTAGTCTTATTCCTCCTGAGGTCTGAGTGTGTGTTTTTAGTCTTATTCCTCCTGAGGTCTGAGTGTGTGTTTTTAGTCTTATTCCTCCTGAGGTCTGAGTGTGTTTTTAGTCTTATTCCTCCTGAGGTCTGAGTGTGTGTTTTTAGTCTTATTCCTCCTGAGGTCTGAGTGTGTGTTTTTAGTCTTATTCCTCCTGAGGTCTGAGTGTGTGTTTTTAGTCTTATTCCTCCTGAGGTCTGAGTGTGTGTTTAGTCTTATTCCTCCTGAGGTCTGAGTGTGTGTTTTTAGTCTCATTCCTCCTGAGGTCTGGAGTGTGTTTTTAGTCTTATTCCTCCTGAGGTCTGAGTGTGTTTTTAGTCTTATTCCTCCTGAGGTCCAAGTGTGTGTTTTTAGTCTCATTCCTCCTGAGTCTGAGTGTGTTTTTAGTCTTATTCCTCCCTGAGGTCTGAGTGTGTTTTTAGTCTTATTCCTCCTGAGGTCCAAGTGTGTGTTTTTAGTCTCATTCACTCCTGAGGTCTGAGTGTGTGTTTTTAGTCTTATTCCTCCTGAGGTCTGAGTGTGTTTTTAGTCTTATTCCTCCTGAGGTCCAAAGTGTGTGTTTTAGTCTCATTCCTCCTGAGGTCTGAGTGTGTGCTTTTAGTCTTATTCCTCCTGAGGTCTGAGTGTGTTTAGTCTTATTCCTCCTGAGGTCTGAGTGTGTGTTTTTAGTCTTATTCCTCCTGAGGTCTGAGTGTGTGTTTTTAGTCTTATTCCTCCTGAGGTCTGAGTGTGTTTTTAGTCTTATTCACTCCTGAGGTCTGGAGTGTGTGTTTTTAGTCTTATTCCTCCTGAGGTCTGGAGTGTATGTTTTTAGTCTTATTCCTCCTGAGGTCTGAGTGTGTGTTTTTAGTCTTATTCCTCCTGAGGTCTGAGTGTGTGTTTTTAGTCTTATTCCTCCTGAGGTCTGAGTGTGTGTTTTTAGTCTCCATTCCTCCTGAGGTCTGAGTGTGTGTTTTAGTCTTATTCCTCCTGAGGTCTGAGTGTGTTTTAGTCTTATTCCTCCTGAGGTCCAAGTGTGTGTTTTTAGTCTCATTCCTCCTGAGGTCTGAGTGTGTGTTTTTAGTCTTATTCCTCCTGAGGTCTGAGGTGTGTTTTAGTCTTATTCCTCCTGAGGTCCAAGTGTGTGTTTTTAGTCTCATTCCTCCCTGAGGTCTGTGTGTGTTTTTAGTCTTATTCCTCCTGAGGTCCAAGTGTGTTTTTAGTCTTATTCCTCCTGGTCCAAGTGTGTGTTTTAGTCTTATTCCTCCTGAGGTCTGAGTGTGTGTTTTTAGTCTTATTCCTCCTGAAGTCCAAGTGTGTGTTTTAGTCTTATTCCTCCTGAGGTCCAAGTGTGTGTTTTTAGTCTTATTCCTCCTGGTCCAAGTGTGTGTTTTAGTCTTATTCCTCCTTAGGTCTGAGTGTGTTTTTAGTCTTATTCCTCCTGAGGTCTGAGTGTGTTTTTAGTCTTATTCCTCCTGAGGTCCAAGTGTGTGTTTTTAGTCTTATTTCTCCTGAGGTCTAAGTGTGTGTTTTTAGTCTTATTCCTCCTGAGGTCCAAGTGTGTGTTTTTAGTCTTATTTCTCCTGAGGTCTAAGTGTGTGTTTTTAGTCTTATTCCTCCTGAGGTCCAAGTGTGTGTTTTTAGTCTTATTTCTCCTGAGGTCTAAGTGTGTGTTTTAGTCTTATTCTCCTGAGGTCCAAGTGTGTGTTTTTAGTCTTATTTCTCCTGAGGTCTAAGTGTGTGTTTTTAGTCTTATTTCTCCTGAGGTCTAAGTGTGTGTTTTTAGTCTTATTCCTCCTGAGGTCCAAGTGTGTGTTTTTAGTCTTATTTCTCCTGAGGTCTAAGTGTGTGTTTTTAGTCTTATTTCTCCTGAGGTCTAAGTGTGTGTTTTTAGTCTTATTCCTCCTGAGGTCCAAGTGTGTGTTTTTAGTCTTATTTCTCCTGAGGTCTAAGTGTGTGTTTTTAGTCTTATTCCCTCCTGAGGTCCAAGTGTGTGTTTTTAGTCTTATTTCTCCTGAGGTCTAAGTGTGTGTTTTTAGTCTTGTCCTCCTGAGGTCCAGAGTGTGTGTTTTAGTCTTATTTCTCCTGAGGTCTAAAGTGTGTGTTTTTAGTCTTATTCCTCTGAGGTCTGAGTGTGTGTTTTTAGTCTTATTCCTCCTGAGGTCCAAGTGTGTGTTTTTAGTCTCATTCCTCCTGAGGTCTGAGTGTGTGTTTTTAGTCTTATTCCTCCTGAGGTCTGAGTGTGTGTTTTTAGTCTTATTCCTCCTGAGGTCTGAGTGTGTTTTTAGTCTTATTCCTCCTGAGGCCTAAGTGTGTGTTTTTAGTCTTGTTCCTCCTAAGGTCTAAGTGTGCGTTTTTAGTCTTATTCCTCCTGAGGTCTAAGTGTGTGTTTTTAGTCTTATTCCTCCTGAGGTCTGAGTGTGTTTTGGGTCTTATTCCTCCTGAGGCCCTAAGTGTGTGTTTTTAGTCTTGTTCCTCCTAAGGTCTAAGTGTGCGTTTTAGTCTTATTCCTCCTGAGGTCTAAGTGTGTGTTTTTAGTCTTATTTCTCCTGAGGTCTAAGTGTGTGTTTTTAGCCTTATTCCTCCTGAGGTCTAAGCGTGTGGTGCCTTTCCCCCGGTCTTTTATTTTAATTATAATTTCATGAATCGATGTTTTAATGTGCTTTATAGTAAGATGGCCTGTAAATAACTTCAGCCTTGAAAAGACGAAGACAGCAATTGTCGTGAAACGCTGGCACAATCAAATGTAGCGGTAATGGCGCCTACCCTCCGCCATCGAGATTATCAAAATACATACACAAATATCTCAGGTTCTCGACGAGCTCGAGAATGAACAACTGGAATGTGAAATGCCACTTTAACTCACAGTATTCCAGGACTTACCCGTTCCAGTGGGGCAAAGGGACCCATCGAACCCGCAGATGGGCTGGTCTCTCGGTGGTCGACCCCCGGGCCAAGATATATTCCCAGTGAATTCCAGGCTTTCGCTCTCTCCGTAATAGGTTGCCACAGACTGTGCGGATTATTAATGGATGCGGATCAGCAGACTGCGCAATACACACGAGAGCATTTATTCAAGTGTTATTCATGTGTTAAGGTTGATTACACGAATCAACAATAGTTTTCGGAAAAATGGGTAAAGTTAAGTATACCTTAGGAAATTTATTTCTGGTGACAGAAATTCATTTCTCGTCATAATGTGGTTCGGGTTCCACAATAAGCTGTAGGTCCTGTTGCTAGGTAACCAGTTGGTTCTTGGCCGTAAAATAAATCTAATCCTTCGGGCCAGCCTAGGAGAGCTGTTAATCAGCTCAGTGGTCTGCTAAAACTAAGGTATACTTAACTTTTTTTACCAGACCACCGAGCTGATTAACAGCTCTCTAGGCTGGCTGAAGGATTAGACTTATTTTACGTGGCTAAGAACCAGTGGTTACTTAGCAACGGGACCCTACAACCTGGCGGAATCTGAACCACATTATAGCGAGAAATTAATTTCTATCACCAGAGATAGATAAATTCCTCTAATTCTTCATTAGCCGGCTGGAGATTCGAACTCGGGCCTAAGAGACGATAGTAAGCAGAATGCGTATTACACAGAAAAGTGTTTGTTCAGGTGTAATTTATATGCTTTTGGAAATTATATAAATCACCATTAGCTTTTGAAAAAATAATGGTAATCTTGAGAGAAGCGAATAAAGCTCAGTGCGTATTACACAGGAAAGTATTTTTTAAGGTGTAAAGTTATGTATTCAGGGCAGTTAGAGCAAATAAGCACAATATGTATTACACAGAAAAGTACTCATTCAGGTGTAATTTGTTTCCAGGGTAATTAAACAAATCAACAATAGTTTTTGAAAAAAATGGTAATGTTAAGATAATCGAATCAACTGAATGCGTATTACACAGAAACTTATTATTATCATTATTCAGAAGATGAACCCTATTCATATGGAACAACCCCAGAGGGCCCATTGACTTGGAACTCAAGCTTCCAAATAATATGGTATTCTTTAGAAAGAAGTAACAGAAGGTAATGGGAAATACAGAAAAAGATAGATTGAAAAAATAATAGCTAAGAAGATAAGAATGAATGTAGGTAAATGATTAAAATACAAGGATAATTGTATTACGGTAATATGCGTTGCATCTTCGCTTGAACAAGTATTAGTTCAGGTGTAATTTATGTGCTTATGGAAATGATAAAAATGGACAATAATTTCTGGGGAAAATGTGGTGATGCTGAATACTCAATTACCTCGCACTAACGAACAATTTGCATATTACTGGAAGTTTTAATGGCTTTTTTCCAGGAGATTATATTCACAATTAGGAGCCTTTCTTGAATGAAACAACCCCAGGTTGTTACTGTTTATGCTTCTGACCAATCATTATTTTATAGAATTTGCGGGATGAAAAACAGATTGAAACTACCCAGCTGGTGTAAATTGTTCCCTAGTCAAAATCAAGATCTCTCTTTAACTTAATTGGTTTATTGAAAATTTCTGCTAAGTATGGTATCACACAGAAGGTACGCAGGGTTTTGTCCTTTTTGTGAAAATTTCTGTGACAAGACGTTGGGATTTTAAATGGCCTTAAATGAGATATAGTTGTTAAGATCGAAGTTAACTTATGATATAAATGCTAGTGGACAAGGATTCTGTCAAAAGACTAGGAAAAAAGTAAATTTAGCGAAGCAGAAGGCAATTAAGATTTACTGTTTTTTTTTTTTTTTTTAGAAGAATCTCACCACTATTTCTTAACCCTTTGCATTCGCTCCTATATAGATTGCCCTGTCGGCCTACTATATGCCAGTAACCTCCTGTGTTCAGAGTTGGTCATCCATTCACGACTGACTGGGCTTGATACTACGCTTGAGTTCTTGATCAGAAGTCCATCTGTTTCGTGATCACATTTCTGCTAGCAGCATCATAATAAGTTTATATATACTCGGTCACTTTAAAAGTTCTATAGATCGATTAAAAATCAACTAAAATACACATGCTATAAATGTACCTGATATCTATAACACAAATAGAGTAATTTCTGAGACAAATGTATGCAATTAACATTAACACAAAAAATGAGAAAGAAGACAGTTACCAGCATCATCCTAGAACTTAGACATAATTGCTTCCTTAAGTTTCTAAGTCCTGTACTTCAACAGCCAAATACTTCTCTTCTAGGCAGACCTCACATTCTATCAAACTGGCTAAGTGTAATAAAATCATCCTCACATCTAAGATTCCTAATCACAGATGTTTCTGACGATGAAGCTAGATAATCAGACATCTTAAGCCAGCTTCCAGTTTGTGGAAAATCGTACCTTGAATATCCCTGTGGCTGGATCCATGTCCAGGAGGGAATAATCGGCCTTCCGGTCACCCCTGGCGTCGATGGTGATGTTTCCAGTGAACCAGGGGGGGACTACCTTGGCTAAAAAAAAAAAAAAAATGGTAACTCGTCAGTTACTTCATATCATAGAGTATTGTAAAACTGGGGATGTTTCAGTGACTTCCCAAATCTCTACTAGTCTTATCATATCAGACATGGGAGACAGCAGCTGATTCTTAATTTAGTTTTGTCATGTCAGTGAAGTGACGAACTTCCTACCATACAAATATATTGATATTGAGGGTATTGTAAAGAATTCTGAAATATCTACGGATAGTTTTGTAAAAGCTAATTACAATGTGAACGGTTTACAAACGTATAATCTATTTTCTCACTGGATACATGGAGAATTTTGTGAAGGCAAAATCTGTTTTTAAATGAAAACATGAACAATTTTGTTAAGGCAAATCTGTTTTCTCAGTGAGAACATGGACGGTTTTTGAAAATATCATTTGTGTCTCGCCCTGAAAAGTGCAACGTCCTGAAGGCTTCAGAAAAGTAAACTCCCCCTTGTTCCTCAAGAAACTTCCTATCAATTTGCTTATTGCTAGGCGACCTGGCTCTACCGTTTAAGAGATCGCACCTGGGCAATAATATTTAAAATTCGAGAGGCTTGATATATACAGACAAGTAAAAAAGTAACATAAGTACATCTTGATGAAAGTACTCAGCAAAAGAAAGGCCAGAGTAGTGAACTTGCAAAGGAATGATAATAAATAACTTACATAAGAAAGCATATTGATTTTGATAACGCAGAAATAGAGACTTATGGAAATTAAGACGACGAACCCCATACCTTTCAATTCAGGTATGCCTGCGAAGAACAAATTTTCACTGAGACCCTCCAACAAGCTCTAATTAGAAGTACCAAGTACCAACCATCAAAGGTCTTGTTCCACATGTGTCGGACGATGTCTCTGCCGTCCCTGACGGAGCCGCCATCTCGAAGAGTGGCGTTGAGGGCTGCGAAGTACACCAAGACGCCCTCGAAGAATCCGGCTACGTAAGAGTTGACCATGTCTTCTTCGTAGGGGTATCCGAACTCCTCCTCTGCTATGCGTTTGACCTGAGAGAGAAATGAAGGGACTGCAAAATAAAAGGAAAGGGGATTTTTGTACGCATAATTTACGGATGAAGTTTATTCTGTTCGTTAAGATATTACAACTTAAAACCCGTTCTACGGCGTCTTTTAATCTAGAATCACCAGTATGGGTTCGAAAACACTAGAGGAATCTAGTGTGGCTCGAAACGATAGTGATTATTCCAGACTAAAGGGTGTCATAGGAATTGGTTTTTGTGTTAGTTATTTTACACAGTTGTTTTTTCAGGGAATATGGTCTGTATAACTTTTTTTTTTAACTAAGTAAGGAGTCGACTGTAAGAAATTCCATGGTACATTTATATTCATGAAGAGCATTTCTGAAATCCATTTTTACTGTACAGTGCATGAATGACCATAACTCTTGGCATAACCCCATCTCGAATCGTATGTAAACGTAATTTGAATCTTCCGTTGCGATATGCATGAAAAACCAATGGCCTAAGACTTGGACTGTCATACTTCGCATAATCGAAGCCTCCATCTTCCGTCTGATTCAATAATATACCTCCTGGCGTTGCTAAATTAACCAAAAGACTTTTACCTGTATTAAGTATTGCGGAAAACGAGGTGTGTCTAGCTTTTTGTTTTGAAATTGTACACTGCCGAATTTTTTTGGGGTGTTATACTTTTCTTGTGAGCTTATCTAGTGGACTAATTGCCTTTTGCAAGATCTATAGAGACGTGAGTACTTACCACAGTGGCTGGTCTAGCTCAGGTGTCACTGACTAGCATGAAGAGGTTTGTTATTGAATTCTGTCGAGCCTCTGATTATCTACCGTAGACTTTTGTTTATGTTTTATTTCATTTACATTAAGAAGTAGATGTCCTATGGAACCCAGTGCCCCTTTCTACAGTAGCTTAGTCCTCAAGGAATCGAGAAACAACAGAAAAAGGAAAAAGGTGACTGAAGTGCCTCTTGAATGAAAGAGGGCAATAAGAATAGGATAAAAAAAAAAAAAACAGAACGATACTTCCCAACTCCAGCGATGTAGAGAAAACGTAGAGGCAGTTCTTATGAGTAAAAAAATCAAGACGTAATAACTCACTTGCAATGAGAAATCCTTGTAATGAGGCCCTGAAGGTGACCTCGCCGTGACGGTTAATACAGCCTCGAAGGCGTTCTTGGCGATCTCATTAACTTCATCCGTGTCGGAGGCATTATACCAAGGCTTGTAATTTGCTGATGTTCTGCAACAAATAGAAAGTATGAAATGATTCAAAGATTCTTCTTCCTCGACCTCTCTAGCTTCTACCACTCACACATACACACACACACACACACTCTCACACACACTCAAGAATCCACAAAGCACGAAAATGAAATTTATTGAGCTTCCGGAGAGACCATCCATTCCCTTCTGAGGAGGAAGGGGTTTTGGGGGATGGTGTCACTTCGAGATCTAGATAAATTTCATTTTCGAGTTTTGTGGGATTTGATTAATGTTGTATACGAGGAAAACGGGTATTTTATGGCACATATATATATATATATATATATATATATATATATATATATATATATATATATATATATATATATATATATATATGTATATATATATATATATATACATATATATGTTATATATATATATATATATATATATATATATATATATATACATACATATATATACATACATACACACACACACACACACACATATATATAGACATAAATAAACGTGTGTGGTTGTGTGTAAAGAATTATCACCATACTAGCTACATTGGTAAAATGGTTTATAAGACGATATACGAGGCATGGATCTAAGTAAATGTTCCTGGCTAACGAGAAAGTGAAGGAAGGAGTCAGTGCAGTGCCAGTTATAAGGTAGAAATATAGAGAAAGAATAAAGTTATACATTTACTGATACGTTTTCGGGAACATTTATTAATAAACAGAAGTTCCTAATTTCTTCATTCTTTTAGGTTAGAAAGTGATGGTGGATAATCTTTGTTTATTTAAAAAGCGTGACAAAATTCAAACATGGAGTCACACAGGAAATGCAGGCCATTGCTTAATTTTTTAGGTGGAAAATGTAATTTGAGTTTTGATTACAATGCACATGATTTATGTATAGTAAATGCAGGCCAGTGCTTTATTTCATAAACGAAAAATGTATAACCAATAAAGTGGTCTGAAAAATCATTCCATAAATGAAAATGTAAAACTAATAAAGTGTCCTGAAAATGCTCTATAATAGCTCTGTTATTATCATTACACAAGTCTGAAGGGCAGTGGGCCACGAGTATTTCGGGATGCCAGAAATGGCCCATGGGCACAAAAAGGTAGAAAACCACTGTCCTAGATAATCAACGTATAAAAGGCAACCATACTATAGTTACCGAAGTGCCGGCGATAAGGCTATTTCCTAAATAAACACTACACTGAAGCTGCTCTCTGCTTACCCAGTAAAGAGCTCTATGTTGAAGAAGGCGTAGTCTCCCGTTGCCGCCATACCGAGCTCGGAAGCCGCTAGCATGAGTCTTCTCACGTTACCCGGAGAGCCGCACACTACCAGAACTGTGTGAGGAAAACATCGTTAAAGAAACACCTAATTATTTTGGCTTTATTGTTAAGCTGTTATGCTCAGTCCACGAGATCAAATTACGGTCATTACCGCAGCTGGAAATATAATTGTTGTCGTTGTAATTAATGCTAGTACCACTCGCTTTTGGCGCGACTACGAGGTGATGCTTTGCATATAATCATCATCACATTTTCAATATTTCGCCAGTTTTAAAAGCGATGGGTAGTAAGGTGTAACCGGTACGACTCATCATCATACTAATATCCTTCACCGCTACTTGATACTCTTATTTTGTACCCTTGAAGCACGCGCAAACTAATTATAATTGACACTTTTGAAAGTTCACAAGTAGCCTTCAGGTCTCTGAAGGTCAGAGGTGCATTCTGCTCCTGACACAACAACGCGAGACATTTATTTGATCGGAGGCTGGGTGTCATCAAGCATGATGAAAGACCCACGTGAAAGCATGCAGTGATTTGGAGGACCAAATTGCTCAGGGAAATCTCTAGCAAAATAAATCGGCTATTTTTAAGAATAAACTCTGTGCATTTTTTTAGCAAGCCAGCCACGAATAAAGGGTAAAAACGAAACATGACCTCTGAACAGCCTTTGTTAAACGCGGGAAGTTTGTTTATGACTGTAGAGTGAATTTCGGTGATAACAATATCCTTCCTCTAACATGAATGAATTTTGTGAATTTTAGGCAGTACAGTAAGAGTCTATGCTGTTGAAGGCCACCTATATCTATCTATCTATCTATCTGTATATATATATATGTATGTATGTATGTATGTATGTATGTACAGTATATATATGTATATAATATACATATATATATATATATATATATATATATATATATATATATATATATATATATATATACATACATACATACAGTATACTCAACACTCCGCAAAGGTGGATACATACCGGGTTAAAACCCTTAGGGTTCACTATCAAGGAAAGATCCGAAAAGCTTAGATGACACGACAGATCAGAAAAAGATGATTCTCTCCCTTACTGATTAGTAGAGCCAATACCCCGTAACTATGCCTTCTTGTGACGGGGTTGATAAAGCTGTAGTCCTATAGATCTGCGAGAAATTCTAATCAAATCAGTCTGAAGACTGATTAAATCCTTTCATTTTTCTTTATTATTTCATACAATCTGGCTTTTACAAACCGCTTTCAAACAAGTATTCGTGGCAAGGACTAGTTATCGATTTCTTGAGCTCATTATGCCGGTTAATGACGTGATTCGCTCTCGGCTAAAATCATTAGCTAATGATCAATGACAGGCGGTAATTATAATCAACTCCCACCCGCCTGCTCCTGTCAGTCTATCTCGATAGAGATCTCTCATATCGATTTAACTTATTCCAGGATCTATGTTTCTTTTTTCAGTTGTCACGGTGCAATGAATTACGTAATATGAACAGGTCTGCTTAGTTGATAATTAGTTTATAGCAGGATAATTCTTAAAAAAAATATGAAATAAATAAAACAGTATCTTTTGGAACGGGCAACTACGCTGAGGTATATCAACAACAAACGGACTAGAAGATTTACAAACTGCATATTTTTCAAGATCCGAATTGGTTGGCTGATCTGTGTCCAGAATTGTATACCTGAACCTTATTTAATATACTCTTAACCACACTTATCTCCTGTGCTGGCATAAGGCCATCTTAATCTATGCAAATCAACCATATATAGTTTCTACAGAAAATATTTCTGTTGTTATTCCGCTGAACTCAAGGAGAGTTCTTCCTCCTTTGAGGATACCTCGTCACACCCATCAGGCAACCTTCTCCCACATTTGCTCTGCGACAATCAGTAACCCCTTGGACTTCTATACCTGCTTCCCTTTTCCCAGACTCTTATAACCTCACTTCCTTTAAAAGGCGGTACTTTTTTTTCGGGTAGAGATTAGATATCGGGATTGAATTTCCCCGCCATTAACCTTTTGCATAAAATTCAAGTTCACGTTTGAAACTGATAACGGATGCTTTCGATAATTCGTGGAAAGATAATTTAAAGGAAAATGAATTGGTCAGTGGATGACAGGAATAATTGGTCAATGGATGACAGAATAATTAGTCAGTGGATGACAAATGACAAGAAGAAGGTTAATGGATGACAGGGATAATTGGTTAATGGATGATTAGGAATAATTGGTCAATGGATGACGAAGAGTGGGTCAATGGATGACAGGATAATAATTGGTTAATGGATGACAGGAATAATTGGTCAATGGATGACAGGAATAATTGGTTAATGGATGACAGGAATAATTGCTCAATGGATGACAGGAATAATTGGTTAATGGATGACAGGAATAATTGGTCAATGGATGACATGAATAATTGGTTAATGGATGACAGAAATAATTGGTCAATGGATGACAGTGGAATAATTGGGCAATGGATGACAGTGGATAATTGGTCAATGATGGACAGGAATAATTGGTTCATGGATGACAGAATAATTGGTCGATGGATGACATGAACAATTGGTCAATGGATGACAGAATAATGGTCAATGGATGACGAATAATTGGTCAATGTGGTGATGAATAATTGGTCAATGGATGACAGGAAACACTGAATTTCAGTGGATGACAGGAATAATTGGTCAATGGATGACAGGAATAATTGGTCAATGGATGACAGGAATAATTGGTCAATGGATGACAGGAATAATTGGTCAATGGATGACAGGAATAATTGGTCAATGGATGACAGGAATAATTGGTCAATGGATGACAGGAACTGGGACAGAGGAAAATACACTTCAGAGGAACTCACCATGTCCTTTAACTGGATTCGTTTGCATGTCAAAGGAAAAAGATATCAGGGTTATTAATGTAATGAAAAATAAACACGATAACTTATCTGAAATTACCAGTTATAAGGAGAACGGTTATCAAGGAAATTCTTAACACTAACTCTGGCATTATCATGAATTCATCAGCCATTTCCTTTCGTTTACAGTCCATACCAGCGTTCAATGCTCCATTTTTCTGGTCTCCATTAGTCGCATATCTCAACTGGTGCTAAAATGTACTTTCAGTATTTTATTACAAAAAGGTTTGACGTTTTTCATAAGACTCAACAACCGATCTTGCCTATCACCTCTTTGCATAATAAATCTGTCAGCTATCGGTTCTAGATCATAACGTCTATTTTATATCATAACTGTAGATCTGTGTCTTTCCTTTACCTGACTTCTAACAGCCCTCTATTAATAGAAATGATAAAGAGCTATGGAAAAAAATACACCATAATAGGGGGTTGTGAGACCACTCTTAGATGGAATGTAGCTAAAGTACGGATTAGCCTCATCCTCACTTTGGAAAAAATGAGTGTTTACTCCTCTCTGTAGGGAGCGAAAATCATCAAATGGCTTGAACAGTGAGATTTACAGAACAGAACACACCTTATACTGATATTGTAAAAGAAAGAAAATATATATATATATATATATATATATATATATATATATATATATATACATACACATACACACACACATGTATATATAATGCTCATTAGTGTGTGTTTGTATGTACACGTGTATGCCAAGAGCGCAAAATGCCACATAAATTTCCCGTATATGATTGCACAGACAGACTGACAGACGATAAAGAGGTAATGAAGTCTCCAACTGTCGATAAGCTGGAGGAACCTCGAGTTATACATTGTGGCTTAAGTGAGAAACGAAACATATGATTGGAAATGCTCAGAAGATGATAAATTATTGCAGCAGATGGACACCTTACTGAAATAGAAGCAAGAATGATTAGTCAAGGAATTAGTTCACTTCACCCTGGGGAGGAATACATTTCACGATTCGTATGTTAACGCGTCGGATATGAGACCGATAATAGAGCTATATTATAAAATAATCTTGATTATGTTTGCATCTGGTTTCAATCTCGAGGCAGTTATAGCCGGAGACCATCAAATATGGAAAGCAAGAGCAGAAGACGCTGTCAGTCATCAATAAACAACACGGCGAGCCTTAGAAGGATCGATGCAGGGCTACAGCGATTGGTAAGTGGCAGTACCAACTCAGAGGTACACCAGGTCATATGGCGACTTGTGTCTTGTTCTTCAGGTTTTGTAACTAATAATCTGTTTGAAGTTTGTGAAATAACGAACTTCTGTGTCGCCCTGGACTAAGTCCGCTTCGACCAGAGAACAGAATTCTTGATTTGCTGTGTGACGAATGACTCATACTGGAGAATGATTACTCATAATGAAGACGCATGACTCATGCTGAAGGAGAATGACTCATACTGAAGACGCATGGCCCATGCTGAAGACGAATGACTCATACTAAAGGAGAATGACCCATGCTGAAAACGAATAACTCATACTGAAGACGAATAACTCATACTGAAGACGAATTACTCATACTGAAGACGAATTACTCATACTGAAGACGCATGACTCATACTGAAGGAGAATGACTCATGTTGAAAACGAATAACTCATACTCTCATACTGAAGGAGAATGACTCATACTGAAGGAGAATGACTCATACTGAGGGAGAATGACTCATACTGAAGGAGAATGACTCATACTGAAGATGATACTCAAACTGAAAACTAATGAATCATATTGAAGGAGAATGACTCATACTGAAGGAGAATGACTCATGCTGAAAACGAATAACTCATACTGAAGACGAATGACTCATACTGAAGACGATACTCAAACTGAAAACGAATGACTCATCCTGAAGACGATACTGAAAACTAATGACTCATACTGAAACCGAATGACTCATACTGAAGATACCAACTGTTTGTGTAAAACTGATAATTGAGGGACAGTGATGTGGACCAACTCCCCCTCCCAGCCCAACCCGTCCACCCTAACCCCTCCTCCCCCTCCACAAAAAAGACAGACAATGCAAGCAGAAAAATAGAGTCAATGTTTTGGAACGATTTTCGAACCAAAATTTAAAACAAACAAATACTCACTTCGCGCCGCATTCTGGAACTTGCTCAAGATCTCGACGAAATCCGTTGTGTTTTTGTTGAACTGTTCAACGAGAGGTTTGTGTTTCACAGCAAAACTCTTGTAGATGGACGAGAGCGTAAAGTGGCAGACAGAATGCCCAGCGTCTGGGGCATTTTCTTCGTAGATGATGCCCAGGATCTTCCAGTCCCACTGCTTTACCACGGAGGAGAAGAGCTGCCCAACCTGTGGAAGGAAATGCCCCTAATTAATAACATAAAAGAAAGAAGTGGATGGATTAATTTAGATTGCTGGCTTATATCAGCATCGACCTCGCCTTTTAGGCATGACTAGCATGAGGGAGTGGTGTGACGTTCTAGATTCTGACCAACCAACACAGACAAAAAATAAACTAGATTACTTTTCTTAGCAGAAGAACCACAATAACCCACATATATCGATAATCCGTCATCAAATATTCTTAACTTTCTGAAACATGTTTTTCATTATTGTTAATTTCCTACTCGATTAAATGATCTGTGTTAAGATTTCAAGACAAGGGAAATTACAGCTCGTTTAATCTTCAGTATAGAGCACTGTCTTCATCATAAATACCATTTTCCTGTGATTTGCGACGTTCTTTGCAGAACTTCATTTGGAGTTAATTTTGAGGTGGTGCAGACATAGGAACTCATCCACCACATTTAAGTAATTTAATCTCATTCTGAGAACTCTCAAACTTTCTCTCTCTATAAAAAAAAGTAGCATAATCAGCTATTTCAAATCCATGATTAAAAATAAAACTATTCACAAAATACGCTAAGTTATCTTAAAATCATTGAGCATATATTGCTTTCCTTGAAATCACTTCCATACAATGAATGCAAGAGTAATTACACGTAATGGCCTTCCGTAATAAGCTTTATAAATTACGGATTTTTTCCATTTGTTGCCGGAAAAGTAGTTGCGGTTTACGTAGCTATAATGAACGATGTGTATGATGAATGACTGAACAACAATCATACATTCTAATCGGGCACAATCAGAGGTTAAAATTACCTATAAAAGTCGTTTTGAATACTGAAATTTACCTATAAGCTCGATCGCCCATTAATATTCAAATAAGTATGAGTAACAGAAAGTCTTTTACCTCAGTATGAAATCCTTTGAGCCTAGTTAACAGCGGATAGTCCTTCCTAATATCGAAAGCTGTCGGTCTACCTCCCGGCGTCAGGACAGGTATATTCCACCTTCCCGAAAATCTGGCGACGGGAGCCAACACATAATCATCCACAGGACCCAGAAAGACATCTGTAAAAAAAAAAAAAGGAAAAAATGAACATGTCTATAAGTTCACTGCACTGTAAGATTTTCAGACGTTTTACATTACATTGCAGTTGATAAGCAACGAAGGAGTGGCAAAACTATTCGTAGAAATCAAATTTGCAACTTCATTGCTCGTAAATTTTTTAAATCGAAAGTTCTCGAAAGCTTTTCTAAACATCAGGGTTTTCTCGACAGAGATGGGTGGAGAAAAGCGTGGTTTCTTCCTGATCTACTTTTACAAGATGAAGAGAGCTGTTTCTCACCTTCGGCTTATAGTTAAATCTGAAATGTTAGAAGATGCCTGAACGATCTCACCTTTTCCGAGGAAGCCCAACGAGCAATCGGATATCTCTCCTAATGTTAACCAGAGATTCACTTACGGTAATCGCTGGTAATCAACGGCAGAGTTAGAAAGTACCCGATGACTGATAGCCAATAATGAATGTTACGACAACGACATCAGGGACGAAAGAGCGCAGCCAAAGTAAAATGGAAAAACTAAGAATTAAGGGAAAACCTATAACTATGTATACTAGCGAAAACTGTATTTTGAAACAAGTAAAAAAATTATTAAAAACGGTCGGAAGCTCCAATTTTGTATAATTTTTTACTTGTTTAAGACTATTCTCCTTAGGTGGACTGCTCCCATTCTTGGGATTCTTAGCCCTTCGTTGGCTGAGTCGGTTGAGCTTCGGACTGTCACCCGATGGGCCGGAGTTCAATTCCCCCGGCCGGCTGATGAAGAGTTAGAGGAATTTATTTCTGGTGATAGAAATTCATATCTCGCTATAATGTGGTTCGGATTCCACAATAAGCTGTAGGTCCTGTTGCTAAGTAACCAGTTGGTTCTTAGCCACATAAAAAAGTCTAATCCTTCGGGCCAGCCCTAGGAGAGCTGTTAATCAGCTCAGTGGTCTGGTAAAACTAAGGTATACTTAACTTCTTGGGATTCTTACCAAAACTTAGTGTAATCAAAGAATTAACCAACCAAACCCCTATTTTATGAATTAGAACCCTTACAATAAGCGCTCTACTCAAACTATTCTTCTGCACCAGAATCGCAATCACAGCACTCACTCTCAAATCACCGAGAATACACATGTTTTACATTGCTTTAAAGTACAGATTTTGCTCACGTAAACAGTTTTGCATTTCCACTTATTATTCCCGGTCACAGTATAATGACACACCATAGAAAACTAAGTACCCAGCCACTTTTCTTAACTAAAAAGAAGCAGCTATAATCTACCGTTAAATATCACGTGAGACGACCTTCAAAACTAGCGCGAAAACAGTTGGGAATACTGATGGTAATGATAGCCAGAACGTGGCTTCCCTTGGCCGCTTACGAACGAGGCACTCAGATTCCCCAGTGGCCCTGACCTGATGTCATTGATCGTAAGAAGGAACAGCTGACCTTTCTTTCTGTCTGTCTTTAAATCTTCATCTGAAAATCCTGATGGACAAAGTCAACAGACTGTTAACCCAAGAGGTCTCCAAAGGAAAGTCAGCCGAGAGAGAGAGAGAGAGAGAGAGAGAGAGAGAGAGAGAGAGAGAGAGAGAGAGAGAGAGAGAGAGAGAGAGAAGATATGAAAAGATAAAGAGAGAGGGAACTAGGGAGAGAGATGGAGTGGGGGAAAGAATAAGAGAGATAAAGAGAGAGAGAGAGACATGAAGAGAGAGGGAGAGAGAGAGAAAGACATGAAGAGAGAGAGAGAGAGATAAGGAGGAAACTAGAGATAAAGAGAGTGGAGGGAAAGAATAAAGAAGAGAGAGAGAGAGAGAGAAAGGAAAACAGAGAGAGAGAGAGAGATATGAAAAGAGAAAGTGAGAGATAGGGAGGGAACTAGGGAGAGAGAGAGAGTGGAGGGAAAGAATGAGAGAGAGAGAGAGAGAGAGAGAGAGAGAGAGAGAGAGAGAGAGAGAGAGAGAGAGAGAAAGACATGAAGAGAGAGAGAGGAGAGAGAGAGAGAGATAGAGGAACTAGAGATAGAGAGAGGAGGGAAAGAATAAAGAAGAGAGAGAGAGAGAAAGGAAAACAGAGGGGGGGAGAGAGAGAGATAAGATATAGGAAAAGGTGATAAATAGATAAATATGAGGGAATAGAAAATAAAACCGATAATAAAACTGATAAACTAGAATTCAGGAGACTACCTGCAGAGTATGACAGTATGCAAGTTCGCGAAGGAACTGTGAATCCCTCAAGTAAAGCTGTGTTGGACACCCACATCACCCAGCAAAGACGTTTGCGTTATTGAATGAGGTGTCTTATTCCAACATCGACGGGAAGCCTGGAATTAAACAGCTGAATAGGACTGAAATCGCGTCCACAGTGGGTCCAGATTACTTTGGATCATTGTGACAGAACCATCCTTATTTTAATAAGACGCAACAATTAACGTACAAATTCAAAGCAATTAAAAACTACTTTCAACACGTCGATATTCACATTAGCAAAGAACAACGAGAGAGAGAGAGAGAGAGAGAGAGAGAGAGAGAGAGAGAGAGAGAGAGAGAGAGAGAGAGAGAATTGAGCCTTGAGAGACGTAGTTCACCAAACGGGCCCAAAAGGGAATCGCAGGAATTTTTAACTTGAAAAATTAGATTTCCGTTTGTTACTTATAAGACATTCTAACTTCTAACTTAGTACATGTCTTATTTTAGTTACAAGGCAAGTTTAGGAAGTAGACGTAACGGTAATGTTTATTAATGAAATAATTTTATCATTTTACCTGAAGTTCTATTATTTTCCCGTTGGCGGTAACTGATAGAGGATGAAACACTGAAGACAATAAATCTTCAAATTACTTAATGACGGAGGTTTAGACATATATATATATATATATATATATATATATATATATATATATATATATATATATATACATATATACATATATATACTATATACACATATATATATATATATATATATATATATATATATATATATATATATGTATATATGTATGCATACATATATTTATATAATATATATTATATATATGTATGTATATATATATTTATATATAAAAAACAAAACGCAATTATATAAGTAACCTAATTAAATCAAAAGGCGTTACAATAATCCAAATCATTATGGTCACCTAAAGAAAATGGAATGACCAATTTAATTGCCTAGAAAAAATTGCCAGTACGAACAAAATGAAAGTAAAATTTCGCGTTCATAATGAACGTCAGAAAGTAAGATTCAAATCGACGAAGCGAATAAATAAAAAAACAAAACGAACTTCTCAAAACCTTAACAGCAAGAGGACAGAAACTTCTACCAGAAAAGTAAAAGAAATAAATAAACATCTGGAAAGCTATAGCCTGTGGCTCACGGTGCACGCGACGAGAGAATCTTTCAATAACAACGAACGCAAAAAAGATACGAAAAAGAAAGTTTGAAGAGAGAGAGAGAGAGAGAAGAGAGAGAAGAAACGCTACCACTACGGAAATAGTTGTCAGCCGTATTTCTGACAACCTAATTAAGAAGCGCAGGACTTTCGAGCCACCTCTGAATACGGGAGAGGCAAAGTACGAAAGGAAGGGGTTGTTGGGGGTGGGGGCGGGGACGTGTGGAAAGGACCCGGTCAAAAAATGGCCCTATCATCAGAACAGAAAACTGCATCACCTGGGAGGTACTGCAGCAAGGGCCTCTCATCAACCAACAAAGTCAACTTGATAAAAGTATTACAGAGGAAGGGAGTCCAGGGATTCCAGTTATGCTTTTCTGCATCCAGGAAGAAAGTTGAAATAATGTGGTATGTGAGTAAGGTGAGAGAGAGAGAGAGAGAAAGAGAGAGAGAGAGAGACTTTCTGAAGGGATGGAGCGATGATATCGACTGCAGGCTGTACAGAGTGAACGAGGGGAAGATGAGACTCTTCGATGTCTCTCTCTCTCTCTCTCTCTCTCTCTCTCTCTTCTCTCTCTCTCATTTAACATTTATTTTAGAATTAATCACTGTATCGCTGCCCACCTCTCCACATGCTTAAACTCACGCAACGAGTGATTACAAAGAGCAGAAGCCGGGAAGTGATGAATGGTAATACCTAGAAAATATGATACCTTAGGTTTAAGTAACTCCATTTATTTTACGTTGTATATTATTATGATGACTCCTTTGAACCGACAAAATCAAAGAGATCAATATTTTGTTGCTGTCGGAGATTCAGCTCATCTGCAGTTTTGGTAAAGTTATTTATTACCATTTATTTTCTACATACACACACACACGAGGTGGGCTCTCTATATATATATATATATATATATGTTTATTTATATATATATATATATTTATTTAAATATGTATATATATATATATATATATATGTATATATATATTATATATATATATATATTATATATATATAAATATATATACATATGTATACATATATATATATATATAAACATATAAATATATAATACATAATACAGACGCATATATATACTGTATATATATATTACAGTAAAAGACATTCAATATATATATATATATATATATATATATATATATATATATATATATATACTGTATATATATATATGGGTTATCTCGTGTGTGTGTGTGTGTGTATATGTGTAGAGGAGCAAAATTGTAATAAATAACTTATGAAAGCTGCAGACGAACTTGAACTCTCCAACAGCAAGTAAATACATGATTGATCTTTGGTTGTCCGGTTAAAGGGAGTCATCATAATAATATACAACGTAAGGTAAATGAGTTATTTACAATAAACCTTCGTATCAAGTGCTTTTAATTATTACCCATCACTTCCTGTATTTTCTGCTCTTGTAATCACTGTCATGTGAGTTTTACTTCAATGTGGGAGAGGGTGAGTGTTGAAGATACAGTGATTAATTCTAAAACAATACTAAATAAATGAGAAAGAGAAAGAGAGACAGGAGAGAGAGAGAGAGAGAGAGAGAGAGAGAGAGAGAGACCAGCTATTTCCTGTCCTACTCTGCAGCCCTGCAGGTCGTGATATTATCACCCACCCATCCCCTGAAAGTATTTATAGTATATATATATATATATATATATATATATAGTATTATATTATATATATATATTATATATATATATATATAAGTATATATATATATATATATATATATATACTGTATATTTCTATAGAAAGAGAGACTCAAGCCACCTGAAAAACCATATCATATTTCCATCTACACACACCTGATTATTCTGTTCTTTACATACTTTACATTTCAACCCATCGCTCTTTTTTCACTACATGTGCTAATAAACAGCGCATCTGATAACTTCTTTTCATCTCATTTCTTCATTCAATATTCACTTATACTTCCAGCCACCCTTTTCACAGTTGCGTCCGACTCTCCGATCTTCTCTTTAACAACGCATAAATCAAATCTTTTCGACAATATTTCCTATGTACCTGTATATTCATTAATATTCCTAACATTTAAACGGACATTCGGAACAGTCGAGGTATTTTAAGATTGCATTTCCACAAGGCATTTCTACATTCACATTCATTTTAAGATCTCCAAACCAACAAAATAATCTACTTATCTCTTGCTCTGTGTAACCACCTGTTGTCCCTCTCCAGCCACAGGCATGCGCAGATCCAGACTCCGCTAGAAACTTTAATTTTCAGTCTTCTCAAGTCTGGTACTATGCACTCTTCCTTTCATCTTTGTCACCATCTACATTCAATTTTACCCACAAGATGTATGGATCTAATTCACCCGTAATCTTTTGAGTATCCCACAGCCTTCTTGAGCCATTCCATCGGTCTATGTCCCGCCTAGTACTGAGCACCTCTTCTTTTCGGTTTGGTTTCAATATGTGCCATAACAATCAGCTTTCCTCATTTATCACGCCCACAGCATACGTGTATTATTTGAATGGCATATACATCTGTCGAACATTTAAAGTCTCTGATCTGGTGTTACAGAAATAGAGTAATGGACTGAAACCTGTACTTTGGTGATATTCACAACGAGAGAGTGTCGAATCTGTTGTTTTATTTCCAGGAATCGCAACAGTATGAAATACATACTATATTTTTATACAGCAGAGTTTTACAATTGATTTTACAATCACTGGGTGAACATGGCAGTCAGTTCTATCTTTCTTTCTCTAATCAGTATCTAAGAAAAGAATATCTATATCGCCTAAAACGGAAACATCAAAGAGTAACCTCTCTGTCTTACGTGATTGGGTCAAAATCTACATAGGGGCAAGAAAGTAGTCAGGCATCCGGTGGTACCTCAGTAATTTAAGAAAGCAGACAAGGAGAAAGGTGGCTGTTGTGGATAAAGTTTTACGTTTTATCCATTTTTCATAAAGGAGACATTTTTCTTACATGGTACAAAGGAAACGGAAAAATGGGAGATGGCTGTCGTTGAATTATTAGTTTATCGATACTTGCATGTAGGGAAATAGTGTCGATAGTTTTTATATCATTCATTTCTAATAAAGGAAACATTTTCCATACATGGTAAAGGAAAATGAAAATCAGGAGGTAATTGTTGGTGAATTAGGCTTTTGAGGCAATAAGGCTCCTCTTAACTGTAGCTTGACCTATTTGTATGGCACTTATCATACTACTAGCCTTTAGAGCCTCATCATGGCTACTAAATGTAACCCATCCTTCCAGAATTTCATGGAAACAATGACACTCAACTCACCTGCCTCCTTTTTGAAGTAGAGGTCAACAGCTGCCAAGGGCCCATCGGTCGAGGAGCTCTTCGAGTCTTTGTACCGGACCTTGATGGTGTAATTGGCCAGGGGTCCTCGAAGCCCCGTCTCCCTCACGTGGCGAACTGCGAGCTCCACCACGGGGAGCACCTTCACCATGGAGTACTGGTGAGAGGCATTGCACGGGACGATCACGGCCACGTCGATGACGTAATCATTTTCGTAGTCTCTCATTTTGTGTTGTGCTCTGTCTGACTTCACGCACATTTCCATTCTCAAAGGCGGCAAATAATACGGTGTGGGGTTTTGTTCGAAAAATAATGATCGAAGGACTCTGTTCTCCCATCAAGGCCGATGTAGTCGTCGCTTTCTGCAATTTCAAATGGCGAGTCCTGGTCCCCATCTTCACTCGTATTCCCCCTCGGCAGAATCCCATCGTCTTCTAAAACGTCTTCGTAAGCATAGTGCAAGTCATCTTTGTAGTTTGTGTGTAATATGAGAGTATTCTCAGGTACAACTGGCTGCATCAAATTGGCCACGGAATCGCCCAGGTCTCCGTCATCGTGGCTGTCAAACAGATCTCCCTGAGACCTTTTCTGAAGTCTTTTCAACAAGGCCGAGCGCTTGTATATGTAGGGAGACCAGTCCTCCTCGAGCCAGAAGTGGTCGCTGATGTCCATCACACCATTATCTTTCGTAAAGTCGAAGTCTTTCGATTCGGCTTGCAAATTCGCCGCCGAGGTAGCAGTGAGGACGAAAAGTGCCATTACACTCATTTGGTTGGCCATACTCGCACTTTTTCGATTTTTTTTCTTTTATTAATTATTCCATTATACTGAGAATCAGCAACTCCATTTTCTGGCTGACATTAGTCCTATATATCTGTCATAGGTCTATAAAGCAGATACAGGCACTTGCTCATGTCTCTCACGAAAAAATTTGACAGATTTAACTCCATTCTGTTAAGAGTTAGTTTCAGTCCAATGGGAATGAAAACTTACTTTATTGCATAATTCTTAAGTGTATAAAAATTGTAACTGAAAGGTTGACATTCACTAACTGAAATCGACTTTAGTTCACTGTTCACTTCAAGATGTAGATGGATGATTGTAAGATGTTTCTGAAACAAAAAAGAAAATTCTATTAATGAATAATATATTAATGTTTAAATAATTAATTTGTATAAGTCAACCTACTTGACACGAGTGGTATGGCACCATTAATTAATGGTATTCAATAATAAAATGATTTTTCTTGTGGTAAGTGATTATAATGAGGCTACTTTTCATGAACTGATATATTCAAGTACGCTCTTAAAAAAGGTTCAAAAAAATATTATAAAGTCACTTCACATTTATTGATAATTGATTTTAGCATATTCTTGAGAAAGATTTTACTGTTGAACATCCTGCGTTCTTTTCCGCTAACTTTTCCAACCCCAAATCCTTTAAGAACTAAATTTATTACTTTCCTCGCTTGAGCCTCTCCATTTTCCAGCATTTTCAGTTCACTGGCTTTCGGGGTTCGTGTAGAGAGTGGCCTCTGGGTTACCTGGCCAAGTCACTGCATTTAAGAAAATGAAATGAAAAACAAAACTCTGAACCATTTTGTGTAAAATATCTAGTCTGACCCAACTTTTTCTACGCATCTGTTGCAATCTGTTTATATGTTGACATGATACTGCACGTAGATTTTCCAGGTCCATATGATTTGAAGTGTCTATTTTCGATAAATATATAAGGTTTGCAGGAGCTTCGTTGTAACTTAGAAAATACCTGTTTTTGTATTGGTAAATAAATTTATGGTCACGAGTGAAGCAGGTCAAGAGAATCGATTACGTATTGCAGACTTCTGAAATAAAGATTGAACTGTGTAGGTGAAACCTTCAGTTATAAAGGATCAAGAGAATCAGCTCTGTCCAAGAACATCAGTTATATTGATATTTCCAGGTAGTCCTTAAAGTTGTTTAAATTGATTTTTGCCTTGAATTCCAAAATTAATATTATATGTTATTAGTGTTCCCACTGGTCTACTGATGATTTCATGGTTTCCCTGCATGAGTGTATATGTGTGTGTAATTCAGAGAGAGTGGGAGGAAGGAGGGCGAAAATTAGTGAGAAGCACACCTGTATAATATAATAGATTAATAAAAAAAAAATTGGGCTGAGTGCAGGTATAAAAGTGACCAGAACATGCAATTACTAAGAATGTCACAATAATGGGTTACGAGTCTGGCTTAATGAGCTGGCATTGAAAATATGCAGAGAGAACCAGAACTTTCCAAAAAAAAAAAAAAATTAATATATAAGCAGATAATCCCTTATAAGAACTTGAGACCTAGAGTAGTCAAACATTAGTTACCTTGATCTCTATGAATGATTACGGGGATTTATTTCTTGATAAATAAATTTAAGAGGACAACCTTAATTACCTGATAATTAAGTGGTTACCAGTTAAATGAAACATGGTGCAGACTTTTTTTTTTCAAGCTTAGCTTTTTTTAACATATTTCAGGGGTATTTTATACTGGCTAGCGACAGAGGTATCTATTGAGTTAATATGTATATATATATATATATTTATAGTACATATATATATATATATATATATATATATTATATATATATATATATATATATATATATATATATATATATATAGATATACATACATTACATGCATATATGTACAAATATAGATACATACATGCATATTATATATATGTTATAAATATATATATAGTTACATATATATATATATATATATATATATATATATATATATATATATATATATATATATACTGTATATATATATATATATATATATATATATATATATATATATATATATATATATATATATGACTGTGAAATATTTTGGTTTAAACAGAATTCCATCTAAAAAGTATTTATAAAAATGCAAAAACGGTAGAAAGTTGATGTTATATATTTCGGAGAACATCTGTCTCCCCTCAACAGGCAGGTAATGAAATGAAATGAGGTGCAGAAAATGGTATTCATAAATAAGAGTCCTAGAGGTCATCAAAGGCATCACTCCAGATGACAGCTTTTCTTAATCTTCTTAATTGCTGGTTGGAGAAGATTTTATCTATATCTGAGTCCCCGCTCCTTTTGAGAGGCTCATTGCATTTCCCAGTCACATTAAACATTCTGAAGATTTCTGTCAAACCCAGAGGCACATATATACCACTGCATAACGTAAGATTTTTAAGCTTTTAGATGTAGATTCCCTATTCACAAAAGTACTACACAACTTGGAGGGAAAATTAGCTCCCTATCCAGACTCATTTCCCACTAGTCCTAGAAAATCTAATGGGGGTTATTTAATTATGTGTATCAAACAACGTTTTTCGTTCTGGGAGTCATCTGCACAAGGTAAAGTCTGGTAGGTAGCTCTTTTTAGCCAACTCTATACATGGAATATTTTGAAGCTAATAGCTAGCAAACGCAATAAAAACCAAAAGACATGCTGGGGATTAGATATAGATGATATCCAAACATTTTTGGATGATATTTGGGGCAATTTCAACAATTTCTTTCAGTATTAAAATGCACTAGTGCCCAGCGTCAAATCCAAAGTTGAATGAGAAACAGCTAACAAAATTCCTTTTAATAACTAGAGACACGACAAAATACAAATTTATCGTATCTGTAAGACCAACATTTTCACTTTCATACATTCACTATTTTAGTTTCATGACATTTCTACGGGTTATGTGTGCAGCCAGTAATTTATTCTTAAGAGCCTTATGGATTTGCTCCCGGATTTCCTGGAAAAGGAAATGAAATTAACTGTAAGCAGCTGTCAGCTCCCAGCACCTTTGACCATATAATTGAGAAAGGATCCATAAAGCAACCATAATCTTCTACTGTCTCCCTAAAGCAAGGCCAGAGAGACGCCAAACAATAAAAATCAAAATCCCACACCTGGACAGCATTAAGACATTGACACAGACACTTGGAAACTCTGAACCTTTGTTTACCTACCCAAATACCATAGCCAAATCCTGAATCCATGTCCAACAGAAGCCAGTCCCCAAAGACACAGGAGTATATGAAATCTTTGCCTGACGGTGACTGATCCTACATTGGTTTCTACAGGTAAATCACTTCAGAGATTAATAAATATAAACGTTCAGTAAGGTATGGCCACAGAGCTCAGCTATTTGTGTTCACATAAATAATCATAATTACAGAATAAGCTGGAATTTATCACGTATAAATTATAGCAGCGACTGCTGATTCAAAAAGACAGACGGTAGGATCAGCACTGATCAAGCAAAGAAATACGACGAACCTCTCAAAAGGAGCTTGGGACTCAGATATTATAGATAAAATCTTCCTCCAACAGCGATTAAGAAGATTAAGGAGCTGTCATCTGGAGTGACGTAACAGCTGACCTCTGGAACTCTGGGTGTAAATACAGCTTTTCTGTAACTCTTATTTCATTCATCACTTTCCTGTTGAGGGAGACAGTTGTTCTCTGAAGTATGTAGCATTAACTTCCTACCTTTTGGCATTTTTAATGAGAGAATAACCTCCAGCCTCCAAGTGGTTTGAAATTGCATCCTAGATGCCGGGAGGTACAAGCACAGGTTCAGGTTCAGATTAATTAGGAGGATGCCCTTTTACATTTGCACCTCCAGACCTACTAAATCCTCGTTCCTGAGCTCCGGTAATTTCTCGTTTCTTCTGTATTCTGTGTATTTGTCTTTCTTTTCTTCTTCTCTTTCTTCTTCAAACAGGCAGTCTCGTACTATTTCCTTCTTTGTTTCTCTCGTTTTCCTTCGTTTATAGCGTTTACAACCACAGTATTCTTTCCTCTGTTTAGAAATCAGTGCCAGGTATGTGTCTACCTGATGTTGGCCTAAAGTACGCTTTACAGAAAGCCCTCTTTGCACGCCAACTTGAATGTTAATCACACACACACACACACACACACACACACACACACACACACACACACACACACACACACACACACATACATATATATATATATGTTATATATATGTATATATATATATATATAGTATATATATATATATATATATATATATATAAGATAAAAAATCCATTTGAAGGAAAGAGAAACAACGGAGTGCTGCAAGGCCTTTCTTGACGTTGGGGCCTTTCCAACTAAGGATTTGTCTTTATTTTTATATTCATAAGTTCCGTATTTTAGATCAGTTAGTATATATATATATATATATATATATATATATATATATATATATATATATATATATATATATATATTAGATTGGTTAGAGAATAAGTGTTATCCTAATTCAAGATGGAATGATAAAACTTTGTGTTTACCTATGTATGATATACATAATAATTTATACACTTATGTACATTCGCTTGCCTGCACGTTGATGTATATGGATGTATATACGTGCATTCATTACCTAAAATAACAATATACAAAGTAGGCTACCGGTAGGCATTGAAGACATGACCAGTTTAATTAAGTTAATTAAGTCTTGTGTAATCAAGGGTTATAAATTCCAAATACAGGTGTATAATTCACCATTCAATTGTTTTACTTGTCAGAAAAGTTTAAATTTAAATTTCCGTTTAACGTTTCCCATATAAATCCTAACTGGTAAGTGTAGCCTAGAAAATCTTTAAAATTTTCTATGCGATATAAAAAATAAAATATCTATGTAACAACAATATATCTCTGAAAAAAAATTAACGTAACTCTGACATAGTTTTATATTTCACCATACATCGGTTTTTTTTTTTTTTGCGGGAGGAAGTGGCTTTTTATCAGAACGTAGTTTCGTTATTATCTACCTTTCTAATTTTACCCACTTCATTGATACCTGTTATCAGGAATATGTGGCTTATCCCCTGGCCAGAGATTTAAACGAGGTGTTAACTGATAGCACTTTAATCGTTTGTGACGCCGAGATACGGTAGTTGACTGATTACAAGCATAAACAAATATTCAAGCCACCAGTACCTTGAAAGTCTTTTCACTGCTCCACAAACAAGAGGTACATATCTACCCTCATTATATAAAATATATATATATATATATATATATATATATATATATATATATATATATTATTATATGTATATATATATATATATATATATATATATATATATATATATATATATATATATATATATATATATATGATTTTTATCACTTCACTCTGATTTATATATTAATCATTAAGCTACAATTGTCTTTTAACATCCAATTCACGCTACTTTGGGGATATCCTCAACGGGGAATTATCAATGAAGGAATTATACATACATAAAATATATGTACATATATATATATATATATATATATATATATATATATATATATATATATATATATATATATATACTGTATTGTCTGTTTGTTGACCATGTATAAGTTATGTAGCTGGTAGTCTGTCTCCTGGGCATGTCGAACAGAGAGAGAGAGAGAGAGAGAGAGAGAGAGAGAGAGAGAGAGAGAGAGTCAAAATATATACCATTATACGATTATTAATGGGACAGCCTCGACTAGTGAATCCTCATCTTGTCTATCTATCTATCTATCTATCTGTTATATCTATCTATATATATTTATATTCCTCTTAGCATACCATTCCTCTAAGCACTAACTAAACAGCCGTCTCTCGTTTTTCTTCGGTTAATCAATGCTGAATCTCCGTTCTCTCGACTCAACTTTCATTCACCGCGTCAAAAGAGAACGATAGGCAAGACGATCTCGTCTTGCCGATCGTTAATTATTAGTCAAGAAGAAGATCTTCTTCTTCTTGCCTAATAATCTTCGCAATAGAGTCTCGAGAGGATAAAAGGAGCATCCAGGGATTCATTAATCTCAGAATTCTTGTGCCGTAGGCTCTGGCAGGGCGTAAGGAGATATTCCAATCAAAGCAATTATCTATTGTCGTCATCTCTCTGCTCACGGTTATGGAGTTCTCGTTTCCTCATCCTAGCTGTCTTTCTGTCTTTCTGTCTATCTATCTATCTATCTAGCTATCCTGTCCTATAGAGCTTCTGATACGACTAACATAAACCTAAACTTAACACTACAGGCGCATGCGCGAGAATGATTACTTCTGTAGTCTTATAGCACTTGGTGTCACCTTTCTGAGCACTCATTTTAGAAGTAATCTCAGCTGCCTCATGTAAGAAACTGCCTTAATTACAAAATGGAAAAATTGCTGCTAGACATATCAAAGAATCAGATTAATCAGATATTCTGAAACTTCAGGAAGAAGCTGTTCAGTTAGTTCCATTATTAGACAGACAATGGAACTGATAAACACCGATTCTTTAACCCTCCGTAAAAACCTCCTACCTCCGCCTCTCAGGCTTTTCCGAAGCTCAGTGTCTTATTTCTCCTCATTAACTATCTGCCTGATCTCGTGAGCTGTCTGGAGTGACGGCGAGGGGCGGTGGGGGAGTGAGGGGGGGAATGGGAGAGGTCATTGCTCAGTCAAGTTCATCGCCTTCACGATAATATCTACCCGTTTCTCTTTCTACTTTCTCTTCCGAAAATTATGCGCTATCACTTGTTTTAGGTTTTGGAAAGGAGCAGTAGCTAATTCTGCTTATAGAATTGAGTGTTAACATTATTTCAGTGCTTTAGAATATTACCTTCGTGCGCTTAACTATACTCTTTTTAACGGGGCTTATCTCTTCGCCTACTCTGGCAACTGTGAATGAAAAGTAATTGGTTTAATTAATGATTCCGACCTCTCCTGTTATTCAGGTATTCCTTTCAACGCGTCCTTCGAATACAGATACCTTTCCTTAGGGGTAAGAGCGCGCTTCTTTCTCTTCATCAAGGAATAACGCGACGCTATTAACCAGTTTATTTTACGTTGACTGATTCCTTTCTTTTATCGATTTATAGATTTTCAGGCATACATACCAAATGCTGGCAACTCAGCCATTCAGCTCTGAAACTGAAATTGACAAGGAAAAAGTGAAAGGTGTAACAGAAGAAAACTCGCGTGTTGCACCGTGAAACAAATTGTTAGAGAGGGTGAAAAGTAAGATGGAAGAAAGAGAATAGAACGAGGCGCGTAAAAGGAATGAAGGAGGCTGCAGCTAGTCATGAAAACGCTGCAAAGAACATGAGGCCATCCAGCGCTGGAAACTGAAATTGACAGTGAAAATTTTGTGGTGTAACAGGAGAAAACCTGCAGTTGCACTGTGAAACAATCTGTTAGAGAGGTGAAAAGTAAGATGGAAGAAAGAGAACAGGAAACGGAGGTACAGCAAAAGGGAATGAAGGAGGCTGCAGCTAGGGGCCGAAGGAACGCCGCAAAGAACCTTAAGTAGTTCCTACATTGCCCAGCATGAGGTGCATGAGGTGCACTTTTATCAGTCTTTGGAATTCTCTCTCTTTCTCCTTTCCCAATGTATCGTCCATCTCTCAAGATACATCTCTCCTCCTTCTCCTCTGGTGCTGTATCGTCCCTCATTTAAAAAACACAACTCCTATTTCAGTAATGGTGTATCTGTCCGTTCATGAGAGATGTCAGTTCGTACGGCTAGCACGCTGTTGGCCCAGCGTTCGACTCTCCGACCGGCCAGTGAAGAGGTAGAGGAATTTATTTCTGGTGATAAAAATTAATTTCTAGTCATAATGTGGTTCGGATTCCACAATGAGCTGTAGGTCCCGTTGCTAGGTAACCAGTTGGTTCTTAAACACGTAAAATAAGTCTAATCCTTCGGGGCAGCCGTAGGAGAGCTGTTAATCAGCTCAGTGGTCTGGTTAAACTAAGGTATACTTTTCGTAGCTTTGTCTGATAAATCTTCCTCCTTTGATGAGGCGTCTCACCTTCTCCTCTACGAGTATATCCTCACTCTTTCAGGAGGAAGTCTCTTGAAGGAGTGTCTCTCGTTCTTGACTGATATGCCAACTCATTTCTCGCTATAATGTGGTTCGGATTCCACAATAAGCCGTAGGTCCCGTTGCTAAGTAACCAATTGGTTCTTAAACACGTAAAATAAGTAAAATCCTTTGGGCCAGCCCTAGGAGAGCTGTTAATAAGCTCAGTGGTCTGGTAAAACTAAGGTATACTTAACTTAACTTCCCTTTCCTAAGAGACGCATGTCCTGCACAACTGATATTTTCCTCTCTTCAAGGTATGCCTCGTTTCTCCTTAACTGACGTTCCTTTTCTCACATAATATATGTCTCTCCTTAGAGCTGATGATATTATTCATGAGAGGTTTTGTTCCTCTCTTGAAACCACTATTTTTCTTTCTGGAGCCTGCATCCTATTTGCTCAAGTGTGCATATGGAGTGCAAGTCTATTTACATATATTATTTCCATATCTCCACAATTTTAGTATATATATATATATATATATATATATATATATATATATATATATATATATATACATATATATATATATGTGGTTATTTCAATAATAAACTTAAGATATGAGATGGCTATTTCATCCTTTCCTTATATATATATATATATATATATATATATATATATATATATATATATATATATATATATATATA
The DNA here is from genome assembly GCF_040412425.1 of Macrobrachium rosenbergii. Lineage (NCBI taxonomy): Eukaryota > Metazoa > Arthropoda > Malacostraca > Decapoda > Palaemonidae > Macrobrachium > Macrobrachium rosenbergii. Next base: position 85,108,291 of record NC_089743.1, on the reverse strand, counting down.
TAAATTTCTGACCCACATCAGGATCAACCCAGGTCTTTCGATTGAAAGGCAAGGGCGCTGCCCACTGGGCCATACAAGTCTTGTGTGGCCCAGTGGGCAGCGCCCTTGCCTTTCAATTGAAAGACCTGGGTTCGAACCTGATGTGAGTCAGAAATTTATTTCTGTTCCACACGTGATTGTGTTGATTGATTATTTCTATATATATATATATATATATATATATACATACATAAAACTTCAGACATTTCGATAAATCCAAAATCGGTAATTAGATAAGTCGTATTTTTTTTCTTTTTGCAGATAATAATACACCATATTGCAAGTTAATTCATAAGAAATATGATGTACAGCTATGCTCTTAAGTGACACGACATGATTGCATAGGATTTCGCTCAAAATTCACGAACTGGCAACTAACATGCGTCATACTTCGGAAAAACAGCTATGAAACATTTTCAAACCTTTCGTTCACTCTCGCGGTGCATTTAAAAAAAAATGTCATCATCAAACCTTCCCCCATAGGGGGATAGTGCCGTCAGTGCACCTCACGCGGTGCACTGTAGGCATTACTTAAGGTTCTTTGCAGCGCCCCTTCGGCCCCTAGCTGCAACCCCTTTCATTCCTTTTACTGTGCATCCATTCATATTCTCTCTTCCGTCTTGTTATCCACCCTCTCCTAACACTTGTTTCATAGTGCAACTGTGAGGTTGTCATCCCGTTACACCTTTCTCTGTTTTCCTTTCAGCGCCGAATGACCCCATAGGTCACAGTGATTGGCCTTTGGCCTAAATTCTATATTCCATTCCATTTCATCATCAAACCTCAGTTTATATGATAGAATAATGAAAAAAAATGGCATAACATTGCTTCCAATGCAGCCATAAAATGTGAAATAATCCTATTTGATTGTTTTTACGCCTCAACGCTGAAAAAATTTAATTAGTAAATACGAAAGTATTACCGTGACTAGAAAGCATCCACCGATATCAACGGTTGGGCGGAGCGTATATGACGCAACCATTAGCAACATGAACCACATGAGACATAGGTCTACAATGAATGGCGACAATGAAATTATCTTGAAAACACTTATTTTATATTTGTTAGAGGAATATTTAGATTTTCATGAAAAGAAAATTATTCAAGTTATATTTCTTAACCACTTCAAAAATTATGGCTTACTAGCAAATATTCGCCTATGCAATGATTCTTTTGTTAAAGCCAAGATTTTGTTCCTAGGCCTAGGTGTGTTAGATTTCTTTACTTATTATATATGAATTATACTTAGCATTCACATCTCTATATTAACAATTTCTGACCAGAAAGCTTATGAAGTTATCCACACATTCTTGCACTTCAAGTTACCTTATGAATGAATAAATTATACACCAAAAGCGAGCAGAAGGACTTTTAAGAAAATATTTTAAGCCAGTTAAAAACAAATGTTCCATAGGCCTTAATATTAATACTGATAGACGTTTCGATTAATAGCCATCTTCTCCATATAATTAGTCATCATCATCTTTTATTCTTCAAAGAACAGGTAATCTCTACTAATAAATTCTTTAGTAACAGAGATTACATCTCAGAAGGCTTAGACTACTCTTTTAGACCTATAAATCAATTTGCAACATACAGGCAGCTTGAACACAGCCTAAAACCCCACCATTCAAAGAAAACTTGTTGCAATTCATATTCCTATTTTGAAAATGGTGTTATGACTGTTGAGCTTATTAGGTCCGCTGCTATGATGCTGCATAAGTAGTTGCGTTGACCAGCCCCGAGGAGTACGCTAAGCGCGCTGTCACGGACGGCACCGCTAACCTATCACACCTTGCTTTGAGCTAAGCAATGTTAAGAAGAAAATAATCAGTTAAAATCACACAGGTTACGAATTATCCCAATGCATAAAAGAGATCATATTTATATAACCATAGGGAAAATAGGCTAGCTGTGAATTCGCAAACTTGTCGACATGTATGACATTGGAAATGAAAAAGAAGTTTAACACTACTTGGCAACGTTACGTTGAGCCTGAGATTTTGGACGATACAAAAAGAATCATGTCGCCTCAGATCATTGCAAAATGGAAACCTCACATTTTCAAACTCGCCCATCATGCGAGGGAAAAAAGTCAGGTTCACTGCTCAGTCTATTTTGAGGATAAAAGTCAATAATAAATTGCTGTACAATCTTTTTAGTTTATGTATAATACCAAGTAAGAGAAAGCAAATGTTTGTTTTCCACTCAAAATAACTGAAAACAATGTTAAAACAAAACAATGCAAAATACAGACTAGGCATTTTTTCAGCTGATGAGTTTCAAGCAAATAACGTTACAGATACAAAGAATTTTTTTATTTATTTTTTACCCAGGATGATGAAACAACGTTTTTGCCTCTGGAACATAATACTCTGGGATGCTTTTGGTATTTAGTATCTAAGTTTTTATTTAAATTCAGAGTTCTGTCAAACATATATAGTGTATTGCATTTTGCAAAAATCAACAAGAAAATGGCCTCATCTTGAATGAAAGAACTACAACATCACAGCTGAGAAATGTCGCAAAAAAAGCCTTACTTAATCATTCAAGTACTTTCAAGGTTGATGGATGATTAAAATTTACGAAATCGTTAAAAATAAGGCATATTCAAAGCTTTTTTTTTTTTTTAATTCGTTATTAGGTTTTGCTGCCAAATGAGGGTCTTGAGGTTACTGCAGGAAAGTTAAGCTGAATGTAAATCATTCTCAGAGAAAACGTTATTATTCCAAAACTGGGCTTTAAATTTTCGTTCTCGCCAACACAGGTGCCACATCATTCGATACAAATGGATTCATAAATAATGCCAGACTTCTCGTATGCCTGAACGAGATATTGTAATGTAAACACGTCGGTGATAGCGTTTGCACTTGACGTTAATAAACCAAGGAATTTGAGAGTAAAATTTTTGTAGAACTTGATTCTAGATTGATTTTATTTTCCCTTCGATCACCTTAAGGAATGATCCTTGTCAAATGATAGGAAAAACCCAAATCGAATTTTTGTAGAGAATTACACTTTGACGTCAAAGCGTAATTCTCTACAAAAATTCGATACGGATTTTTCCTGTCATTTGACAAGGACCATTCCTTAAGGTGATCGAAGGGAAAATAAAGTCAACTTAGAATCACGTTCTACAAAAATTTAACTCTCAGATTCATTGGTTTATTTATGTCAAGTGCAAACGCTATCACCGACGTGTTTACATTACAATATCTCGTTCCGGCATGCGAGAAGTCTGACATTATTCATGAATACATTGTGGCACCTGTGTTGGCAAGAGCAAATATTCAAAGCCCAGATTTTGGAGCAAAAACGTTATATGTGTATTCTCTCTGGCTTCTATTCTCCATGCTCAACATAATTCAGTATTGACTAGGGTACTCCTTCCTTCTCAATTCTTTCCTATCATTTTTTAGACCTGGGCATTGTAAGAGTATAAAGTTACAAGTTTACTGTAGAATCAGTGCAAAGTTCGTTCTGATTGCCTCAGAGTTTAATAAATGAAGACCGGTCAGGGAGGCTGCATCTGAATCGATCACTGTAATTGAGAACAGTTTAGGTGATAGAGGATCCACAGTACTATACTTATATACGAAGATAAAATATATTTGCGAAGAATTACGAAAACTTATAGTTTCGTCCATCCTCCATAGACGAAAGATATGAGTTTTTGTAATTCTTCACAAATATACTTTATCTTCGTTTATAAGTATATCACTGTGGATCCGTCATCATATACGATACATGAAGTCACTGTGATAGTTTTTCAACAGTTCAGGACAGTCCTGACCTCACATAACCTAAACTTTAGGTTATGTAAGGTTAGGGCAGACAATACCCAGGATCAAATAATTTCTGAGGAATCATTCCGGAAAGATTAAAGGATTTAGAGTGGCGCGAAGTTTTGATAATATGAAAATTACATTAAAAAAAACATTCAGTAAAATTAAGCTCAAACTCTCCACACAGCTCAGAATCTTAACAAAGGTGGCCCTTTTAGAAACATCCGTTTAATTAATTATATAGCAATCCTTCAATTTGGAAAGACGAACCCTGCAGCTCTGTTCACAACCTCCCAAAGAAGAAGAAGAAGAAGAAGAAGAAGAAGAAGGAGGAGGAGGAGGAGGAGAAGGAGAAGCGGAGGAGGAGAATTTATTGAGATTCAGTCACTCTCAGAGATTTCATCTCTCCAGAAATTGCTTGTTCAGGAGAAATGGGGATGAGTGACTGCCATGTCAATAGAGTAAGTGGAATAGAATCGAGTAGGTCGTCTGGATGAACGAGGGTTGAGGGTGGGTGGGATGGGGGAGGGTGGATGTAATGGTGGGGGGGAGAGGTTAGTCCGGATGAATAGGAATGGGATGTCAATTTTGAGTCGTTATGGCACCTATAGAGTAAAAAAAAAAAAAAATTCTTGCCTCCATCATTTTATATTGCAGACTATTCTACCGTAATGGGGTTCTGTAGATGTTGCTATTGATGGTGATAATGACGATGAATGAGGAGTCTGAAACATGATCTTAGAAAATCAACTTGTCGTCTAGTCATTGTTATTGACTATAAAATAATTTCATTGAAAAATCACCCAAAAGATTAATTGATTAGTAAATTAATAAACTACTTTTTTAATAATTTTTAATTGGTTTATCCATTTATTAGGACAGAAGCCACGAGAGACTGCGATTTAAAAAGTATCTCCAAATCCACTTGTCACACTGAACAGTCAGTATTGTTATATTTGTTGTGATAATAGAAATTTGCTACAAAGTGCTATGCTCTTGATAAGAATATGATTCTTTACTAATATTATTTTCTAAATATGGCCTAATTTCATTAAATTAGCAGTATACCTGTGGTATTCTAAATCACAAAGACAGCAGGAAAGATAAGTTCCATCAAGCGATACCTCAACAGAATTTGAGAGACAACAATCTGATGATTTCATGAAGGGGAAAGATAGGGTAAAAATTCGAGTTTTTGGGTGACATTGCCGAAATTCAGTGTTTGGTATTTTTCGATGGGAAAACATGTGAGGTATGCCAGACGTATGATAATTTTGTAATATTACGCAGTCCTTGTCCTTTTAAATTGGTTAAAGGGGCAGTCCCATCCCAGACACACCCTCCCCAGAGTGTACTACACACTCACGACGTTGCTGTTATAGTTTACGCTGATATTTCCATTTCCAATTTTTTTCCTTTGTATTGTACGACAACTTCCGTTGCTATAAGCCATGTTCTTTGTTTATGATTAAGCGCTTACCTAGCAGTACTGTAGCAGTGTAGACTGTAGTGTAGTACTCAATTACCCAGGTGACTGTCATAGAATAGCTGTGTATTTGAGTGGTTCCTGTGGCCCCCTTTGTTTCTTGTCCAAAAGCCGCCATTTTACCGTAATGGGGTTATGAAGATGTTGCTATTGATGGTGATAATGACGATAAATGAGGAGTCTGAAATATGATCTTAGAAAATCAACTCATCGTCTGTTCATTGAACATTTATAATGCCACGTGTTAGCAAAAGAATGCATCATTTACAAGCTCCAGGCCGAACTTTAGTCAGGCGAACACGGTAAAAAACAATAAAAAACTGATGTAAAACTCGGGTGCTATGTTCCTGATACAACTCATAGTGAAACTGCATCATCTGATGTTCACTGGGGATGAGAATTGTAAACAAACATCGATTGTTTGGCTACGTAAACACCTAATGGTTAACAAAGTCGATAAACCACGGATGATTGAACATCAGCAGATTGTTCCTTCTTACGAAGACGTGAACAATATCGCCAAAATGATGAAATATTCGTGTGCTGGTGATATTTCTTCTTCTCCTATCCATACGTTCGGCTTTGATTCTCCATTTACATTCCGGTGTGTTAAGTATAAAGAATGTTATTTTTCAAAAGAAAAAAATATTAAGACAGTTAAGGGCATACCGAGAGGTTTAGGGAAAAATACAATGTCCTTAGTTGCGAGTGGAATGCAGATGACTTGGGAGTGCATGGTTTGCAAGACTTTGCCTCGAACCTCGTTTTCTAAGATGTCACAATCTATTACGACAGATACACGTTAGCGATAGGAAAAAATTGTGCAAAACAAATATGATGAGTGACAGAGGAAAGCTATCGAATGTTTGATTGACTATTATGAAAATAAGTTAGGAGTAAAAAGAGATGAAAATGGCATGCTGGATATAGAAGTTAGTTTTGATGGCACATGGATGACGAGGGGTCGTACTTCACTGATAGAGATGAGTATAGTGATGGACTGCCATACAGGTATTACTGTTGATGGCCACATTTTTTCAAAAAAATTGCCGTATATGTAATTCGTGGAACGCACAACTGAAAAAAGATGGTGCAATTGTGAATAGATATCATGAAGTTATTAACACTCACGACTGTCGGAAAAATTATGATAAAATCTCAAGATCGATGAAGCATCTGCAGCAGGAGTAATCTGGAGTCGATCCATAGATAAAAAATATAAGGTACAAAGTTTTCGCAGGGGATGGTGACAGTGCTGCCTATGCTGCAATTTGCAAAACGAATAATGGAGAAGGGCCGTAAGGACCTAACCATAATGTTATTAAAGAAGAATGTATAAATCATTATGCAAAAAGGGGGATGTACCGACTTGATGCAATGCAACAAAGCTTGGCAACTACCATACAAAACAAAAACTGGAAAATTATTAAGAAGTGCTGTTGCAGGTGCAAATAAATTGACAGAGGCAGCGATCAGATACCTCCAAAATATTGCCCGTGTAACTCTTATCCGGCGTGCAAAAATGAAATCTGTTGCAAAACTAAAAAAGGACCTCCTGACTAAAATAAGTCATGTGTCTAGCACGGACCAGAATCCTAAACGCCAGAACTGCCCAGTGGGTGTTGATAGTCGGTGTTTTTACAATAAAGCAATGGCCAAAAATGAAAAGCCATCCAGTCATGCAAAAACATAAAATACCCAATACTTCTTCCCACAGTAAGTTAAGTATACCTTTGTTTAACCAGACCACTGAGCTGATTAACAGCTCTCCTAGGGCTGGCCCGAAGGATTAGACTTATTTTACGTGGCTAAGAACCAATTTGTTACCTAGCAACGGGATCTACAGCTTATTGTGGAATCCGAACCACATTATACCAAGATATGAATTTCTATCACCAGAAATAAATTCCTTTAATTCTTCATTGGCCGGCCGGAGACTCGAACTCGGGCCCAGCACAGTGCTAGCCGAGAACTCTACCGACTCGTCCAACGAGGAACTCTTCCCACAGTAATGTTGCAGCACATTTACAAGGCGTATGGCGAACTCACGCTGACGGCGCAGTTAAGAAAATGATTGAGAGGCCAGACACAAACCAGAAACGAAGCATTTCATTCCAGACTTTGGAAGAAGTGTGTAAAGGAGAAACTTCATGGCCTCCAAATCGCTACCTCTGCAAGAGTTCTTCATTGGAGGGTTGGCAGAGCTCTCGGCTAGCACGCTGTTGGCCTAACGTTCGACTCTCCGACCTGCCAATAGAGGAATTTATTTCTGGTGATAGAAATTCATTTCTCGTCATAATGTGGTTCGAATTCCTCAATAAGCTGTAGGTCCCGTTGCTAAGTAACCAATTGGTTCGTAGCCACTTAAAATAAATCTAATCCTTCGGGCCAGACCTAGGAGATCTGTTAATCAGCTCAGTGGTCTGGTTAAACTAAGATAGACTTTTTCTTCTGCACTGCAGATGAGTGCAGTAGAACATAATCTTGGATTATGTAAAAGCATTCTTCCTAAATGAGATCCTCGGAGGAATTCCAAAGACAACAAGTATTTTAAAGAAAGAAAAAAAAATAGAATTAGGTTGTCTTCAGAGCCCAGTAAGAAGCAAAAGAAAATAGAAAAGGATTGTGATGATGGGATGTATGTGCCTGGTGGCTTTTAGTTGGCACTCAAGGTTTGGCACTGGATCACACAGCTCTATATTCAATTAAGTACCAAGAAGAAATGGATAATAGGCCTCTTGGGGATACTCCATTGGAAATATTAAAAACGAGCTATGAAAGATACCTCCTGGGTGGTCAGGAAATTCTTTCGCCTCAAGGGAAAAGTAAGTGAATATTTTGTTTTATAAAATACGTTGTACAAAGTTAGCAGACAGTTAAATGAGACAGTTAACAACATATAATATGCAAGGAACAGTATATCTGTTCTGGGTAAATGTTATATATGCAAAAAAATGCATTTGAATAAGTTATATGTATATCAAAGTTTCATGAAACTTTGAACTTAATTT